>NC_133333.1:112015471-112195732 GCF_042186555.1 Aquarana catesbeiana | reverse complement strand
TCTCTCCCTCTCCCTCCCTCTCTCTCCCTCTCTCTCTCTCTCCCTCTCGCTCCCTCTCGCTCCCTCCCTCTCTCTCCCTCTCGCTCCCTCCCTCTCTCTCCCTCTCGCTCCCTCTCGCACGCTCTCTTTCGCTCGCTCCTCTTTCGCTCGCTCTCACACGCTCAGCATGACTGTTGAAGGCCAGGTCTTGAGGGTCATAGGGTTTTTAACTGTATTTACTTTGCTAAAAGCAAGGGAAGGCACTTTCAGAAAGATCTGCTATCGTACCCAGAAATCATTCTTTGCCTGGTGTGAACACAGGCATTTCAACCCCAGAGATTACTCTGTGCCTCACTCTTGCCTTCCTACAATCGGGCCTGACCAGAACTTGCCCTCAAGTATTCCTAAGGGACAGGTTTTGGCCTTGTCCATTCTTTTCCAAAAACATCTTGTGACGGGAGACGTTTTGGGTGGGGGGCTTGTGGAACCCAGCTTACCTTGGAGAGCTCTGGAAACTCCGTGTCCAGCTCCCCCGGCCCCTCCTATGTGTAAATCGCCCTGTGTCCATGAACCCCAGTCTGATCTGTGCTAGTCGGACTCGCTGTACAGCCACACTGGAATATTGTATATATGTATATATTGTGTGTTGTTTCGTGCTGTTAGGGACTGTTTGCTGGATCGTTTGAGGTGTGGCTGTGTCCCGTTTTTCTGTTGTGTCTGCCTTAGCAGAAATATATTATGGGATGGATGTTTTGTATTTGTGTTCCTGGCATGTGGACTGGGGGCAGGGTGGAGAGGGGAGGGGCGAATTCCTCCAACTCTCCCTGCTGATTGGACAATTTACCCCACCCTGAATCAAAGGGAGGGGGAAGTTGTTCCCTGATTGTATACCTGTGTACATGTGTTTTGAATAAACCGTTCGATGTTTTTATCACCCTACATTTAGTTACGGCTAATGACTGGGTGAGCTAAGGGGTCTTGGATAGTGCTGGTTCTGGACAAAGGAAGCATGTTTACAGTGGACATAGTCCTGTTGAGGACAGGGGGTCCATCACACATCTAGCTTCATTTTCCCTTGTAAAAAAAAAAAAAAAAAAAAAAAATGCTTATAACCTATGGTCTATGAATGCAAGTCCTCCAAGATGACAAATTTACAAGTGTATCAAAATTTTCCTTTGTACTCCCACACCTTGTGTTTTTATGATCAGGCTCTTAGTACTGCTTTGCTACAAAACTTAGGGATGCTGGTAGCAGGAGGGGTTACACCCTGATGCTTCCTGGTTGTAGGAGGGCTTATACCCTGGGCTAGCCCAGTGTCTTTTTTTTTTTTTTTTTTTTTTTGGTGCAAGTGTCATTTCCTACGGTAGGACTTCCCGTGGACTCCAAGAAAAATCTGATTTTATTCTGATAACTTCATGTAAAACAAGTTTATATTCAACCCACTAGGATACAAAGGAAAAATCTGAAAGCAGTAAAGAAACTGAAACCATAAAGACACCAGAAGAGGAGCCTAAGAAACCAGTGGTGCCTAAGAAGCAGAAGATTGTGGATGAGATTGGAGCAGTGCAAACTGTACATGATATTCCAAATATACCAGAAGATGAAGAAAAGAAATCTATTAAAAAGTGAGTAAAAACTACACAATGTACCAGTATGGCGTGTGTGTATTTGTGGGTTTTTGTTTTTTGTTTTTTTTTTCTTCTTTAAACATGAACTTTTATTAAAGCGGAGTTCCACCCATTTAAAAGTCAGCAGCTACAACGTGTAGCTGTTGACTTTTAATAATCAGACACTTACTTGTCCCATGTTCCAGCGATGCAGACACATGAAGCCCCGCTCCCCTCCCTCTCCTCTCTGCGGCACTGGCATTTTAACTGTGGGCGCCCAGCTGTGGCTTTACAGCCGGGGAGCGCACTGCATGTTGTGAATGGCCAGGCAATCTTCTGGAACCTGTGACGTGTCCCAGAAGGTTGCAGGGAAGGAGGGGGAGAGGTGATCTCTTTTCTGGCAATGCCAGGGTGAAGAAGTGGGAGCTGGGTGCTTCTAAAAACAGGGTACCCACGCCCCCCCCCCCCCCAAAAAAAAAAAACATGCCAAAAGTGGCATGTCAGGGGGTCACCAACACTTAAAATGGAAGTTCCATTTTTGGGTGGAACTCTGCTTTAAGAAAAGTGTTCATACTGGGTCGTACAAAGAACAAAATGGGGTTGCCCATCCTCTGATAACAACATCAATAGCACCTAGGCACAACATCTAAATTATCAGAGAAATAAAAATACTAGCAATAGTAGAACACGTACAAAAAAATTGCAGAGCATTACATGGTTGTCAATATGTGTATCCGGAAGTCTATAGTGAGAGACTATGGCATTGTATCGAGGAGATAAGGTGCTTAGACACAGGTTTCAGAAGAAAGTAACCAGCGGTCCCAAACTTAATATTTAGAGGGGCATACCCTATGGATGTATAAGAATTTTTTTTTATTTGTATATACAAGTGTTTTAAAAAATAATTTTAAAAAATCCTCAGCTCACCCTGCCTGGCCCTTTGTTATCTAAGCTAGACCCCCCACCCCCATATGCTAACCAGGTTCATACTACCCCTTGATTGCGGCCACTTCCTCTGTTTTACATTTTTGGTGTAAAAAAAAAAAAAGAAATGTTCCTAATCACATATCACAGGACACAGGGTGCTTTATATTTATGATTACTTGGGTTTTGCTGCCAGTTTTAGGTGAATGGACCCAGGCCAAAAAAAGGCAGGCAATCCCCATTTGGGCATAACCCCTCCCAGCTCAACTAGCTACAGTTGTTAGCTAGTGAACGAAGATTCTGTATTCTGTTTTCAAGATTTTGTGGGGTAGAGGAGGGCTTTAGCTGGATCAGTTCCCATGGCCAGAGGGGATTGTACACCGCACCACACATGCAAGGATGGACACAGGCTGCAACACTGCCAGTCTGTGCTAGATCCTGAGGACAGCCATCTCCTTGGTGCAGTGAACCAGTTGAAATCATTGGCAGGATGCTCTACAGGTCCAGGGCAGTTTGTGGGGCATATCCTTGAAGGCCCTGCGGAATATGCTTCCTGTAATAGGTGAAGATTTATGCCTGTGGGCCCTGGTACATTTTGTTTATTTATTTTCTGGATATTTGCTAAGGAGCACTCTGCTGTAGTAGCGATGTTAAGAACAGGGAGGGGGTGACACCGCACACATGCAAATACATCATGGTGCAAGTTTGGCATGTTTTTGTATCCTTTAGGCAGGTAGCACGTGTTATAGCTCCTACAGCTTCATACTGCCAGCGGCTCTATTTTCAAGATAATGCACCTGCTTGGCACAGCTCCACAGGGTCCAACAAGTAACTGGGGACACTGGATCAGAGGGGTTGAATGCCACGTCAGCATTTGGCTTGTGCCTACATTTTTCAGGCTCTCAGCAAGCCATGGCCTCTCGCAGCCGAGAAGTGAGGGGAAATGGAGGATTATGGTGGGGCTCTCAAACCCCATTATTGGGTAGGGAAGACCCCCATGCCTTGCAAGTACCCCCTAAGGGATCAGTATTTCCGCTGTCTCAGGGGCACAGTCTTCCACTTTGTTTCAGAGGAGGAATTTTCTACAATCATTATCTTGGCTGCGTGTTCAGGTCTTCACTGGCTTAGACCGCCTGGGACGAAAACATGGGATCTCTCCTTCCTTTTTGATGGAGGGTGAGGCGTTAGAGGAAAATCTTCCTGAAGTTGAAGCTGTTGAGAATCAGGAATCTTGTGTGGAGGAGTCTTTCCAGTAGGATTCTCAAGATTCAGTGCTGTCTCAGCAGATGTGGTGTACATTAACCTGAAGTTACCCCTGCTGGATCTTCACTGGTTTTGGATCGCAACTCCTTTCCAGTGCACCCTCAGTTGTAGGAAGAAATGTACCACCTTGAAGTGTTTTACTCACCAGTGGAGGAGGAATTCTACAGAAAATATTCTCTGGCTGTTGACCTGGGCTGGCTATTAACTACTTTTAAATACGATCCTGACTGATCCCAGTGGATAAGGACAGGTCTTTTTGAGACGCAGCAGGTAAGAGGATGGAGGCCCCTCTTTTACAACATCCTTGTCTCTAGTAGGAGCGGCTCTGTAGCCTGCTGTGGTGGGGGTTTACAAAGCCCTTAAGATCTGGGTGAGGCGTGTTCCTTTCCAGAGAATCTGACCTGGAGGATCCTGCCATCTAACAGTTCCTGGAAGTTTTTTCAAGAGCCTTGAATTTCCTCTTGGATGTCTTGTAAAATTCCATAAGGCTGCTTTCAAGGGTGGCAATCCGCTCTGTCCGCAAGAGAAGGATCCTATGGCTCAAGTATTTGTGGGCTGGGCAGAACTATGCAAGAGGCAAAGTAAGGCACTGCACTTTGAGGACAAATGCTGGTTTGTGCCATCTTTTGGGTACCTTCATTCCAAAGAGTGGGAAAAGTAAAAGTGAAAAAAAAAAGGGAAAAGTGGGAAAAGGCTCATTCACCCCTTAAAGAGGGGAAGGTGACAGGTCAGAAATGGGTGACTCTTCATGTTTGTTGGCCTTTTGTGTGGACTGAAGACATCAGACAACTGGGTCTGCAGCATGGTGTCCAGAGGCTGCAAGCTGGATTTTCTCTGCTTTTCCTGCCCATGCTTTGTGC
This sequence comes from Aquarana catesbeiana, assembly GCF_042186555.1. Taxonomy (NCBI): domain Eukaryota; kingdom Metazoa; phylum Chordata; class Amphibia; order Anura; family Ranidae; genus Aquarana; species Aquarana catesbeiana. The sequence continues at coordinate 112,191,099 of NC_133333.1, read as the reverse complement.
TCAAGGGTATCTTTTGGTTCCACTAAAGTGATTTTCTTTGCGATTCTGGAAAGTCTGTGGTCCCAGGGGTTCGTTGTGCCCATGCCAGAGGAAGACTACTTGCGGCTTCTGTTCAAAACTCTTTACAGTTCCCAAGAGAAACGGAGATGTCCAGCCTATTCTGGACCTCAAGGGGGTCTCAACAGCTTCCTTAAAGTGCAGAATTTCAGGATGTAATTTATTTGATTGGCGATTTATTTGCTTCATCAGGGGAACTTTCTGGCATCGGTGGATATCAACAATGCCTATCTACGTCTCCCAATTTTCTAGGCTCACAATTGTTACCTGTGATTTGCAGTGGAAGATCTACCAGTGGCTTTATGAACTATTATTGGTCCCCAGAGTGTTTACCAAGGTGTTGGCTCCAGTTCTGAAGTGCCAGGTGAAGGTACAGCTTCTGCAAAGGATTTGCCTGTCTCTGCCCCCTGAAGTTTGTTGGGAAGTCTGTCAATTCAAGCCTGCTTGAGGGTGCCGTGAAAGGTGGTTGCTGTCTTCAGTGTGGTCCCTTGAGCCTAGTTTTATTCCAGAGATCTTCTGCTTAATATCAGAAGATTCCAGAGATCTTCTGCTCAATATCATGGCAGTATGGGCCAAACATCAGGAGTTATTGGCTATTTCAAGGCACCTGACTCCCAAGACCAGGTCAGCTCTGGAATGGTGGTGATCCACACAGATGATAGAATTGGAAAATCTTGACACCAGATGCTAGCCTATTGGCCTGTAGAATTTCTCAGTTCAGGGAATATGCTAGTCAGCCAATCAACATCCTGGAACTTCTGTTGATTTGGCTGGCTCTCCTACATCCACACTGGTCTGTCCCACCTTCAGGGGTTCCCCATCCGGGTGCAGTCAGGCAGGCAATGTAGAGGCTGCATGGCATATATCAACTATCAAGGAAGAACAAAAAGTTGTGCTGCTCTAAAAGCAGGTCCGATCTGATCTTGGTCAAAACTTCACGTTACGGCCCTCGTTGCAGTGCACATTCCCGTTATGGAAAGTTGGCAGATGGACTTTCTCAGCTTAAAAATAAAAAAAATCCTGAGCAGCGTTAAATGCCTAAAAAAAAAAAAAAAAAAAAAAAAAAAAAAAAAAAAATTGACAGCATGCCAAATCGGCAGTTACCGATCAAAATTTACATTTTATACACAACTCCCTAATTTTTACTCAATGTGAACAGTCTTGTGATGATAAAGTGCAACCCCAGTAGTCTAAAAATCGGTGCCAAAAAATAAATGATTATTGCATCAAAGTTTCAAGCAAAAAGTCCGTCTTCACAAATTCCAGAGATACAAGTGCTGAGTTTCTTAGCTTGCAGCAGCAGAATCTGAGAGAATGGGCTCTTCTCCTGGACGTGTTTGTAGAAATTTGGATGTGGACCTTTTTGGCTTCAAGAGTCGACAACAAACTGGACAGGTTTTGTCCTTCACCAGGGATCTGCAGGCGTTTGCGGTAGATGTCCTGATAACGCCTTGGGATCAATTCTCTGATCTTTTTCCTTTCCTCCACTGTGGCTTCTTCCTTGCCTGTTGCGCAGGATAAAGTTAAGGGCATTCCAACACACATCGTAAATCTCTTGGCAGATAAGCGGTTGGCTCTTCTGAAATGGCCAGATTTCCATCCTTCTTTATGTTCACTGGCTGTGATGGCATGGCTGTTGAAGTTCAAGTCCTGAGGGATAGGGCTTTTTCTGACGCTGACCCTACCTTTTATCCAGAAAGTCACATAGTTGAGTTGAAAAAAAGACCAGTCCATCTAGTTCAACCAATAAAAAAAACATACAATCCTATACCCACAGTTGATCCAGAGGAAGTCCTTCAGTAAGGTGCACTGCCATACAAGGAAAGCTTTTTTTTCGCCTGGTGCAAGTCTCTTAAGTTTCCTTCTGACAGTATATTGTGAGGCATGTTTTGGCTTTTCTCCTGTCAGGAGGTTTATGGCCTTGAGTACAATCGAGGTTCAAAGCTTGGCCTTATCCACTTTGGTATTGGGCACCTATTGTCTCATTTTGTTGGTAAAAGCCTTTGTACAGGGTGTCACAGGGGTTTGTTCTGCCTGTGCACTCCCACTGTCTCTGTGGGACTTTTTTTTTTTTTTTTTTTTTTTTTTCCCCTTCACCAGGTTAAGGTGGTGATGAAGACTTGAGCCTCCTACTTCCCTAAGGTAGTTTGTTATTCCACCTAAATCAGATCAGGAGATTGTCTGCAATCTTCTCTAACCCTAAACATCCTAAGGAGAAGGTGCTTCACTTTGAATGTTGTTCAAGTATTTAAAATTTTTCTGAAGTTGTTATCGTTTCTTTTCGACGGTCGAGTTCCCGCTTTGTTCCCCCCGCGGGTTCTCGCAAGCACCAGGCTGCTTCTCAAGCAACTATTTCTAGGTGGATTTTTCATCTTAGGCATATGGTATGGTATTAAGGGCAAGGTGCCTCCTCTTCTTCTAGTTAGGGCCTATCCACTAGGAGTTGGCACTTCCCGGGCTATTCAGCATCCATCCCTCCCCACGTACCTCTTCATTGCTTGCTAAAAATCTGTGCCAGGTTGAGCTGGGATCCTGCCTTTTCTTGGCCAGTGTCCATTCACCTGAAGGTGGCAGCAAACCCAAGTAGTCATGAATATGAATTCCTGTGTTGTACTACCAAACAAAACTAACATAGTTGGCAACGCATTTGTCAGTTGGTGCATGAAAATGAAATCGGAGGGCCTGATCAGAAGATGCACTAAATCTTTAGCTTTCAGGGCTTCTTCACACCATTATGTACATAAATACTGATGGGAAAAAAAGTGCAGATTTGAGGTGCAGAGATTACATGGCTTTTGAAGCACATTTCAGTGAGGTTGCACATTGACTTGAGTCTGTGTGTTTTTTTTTGTTTTTTTTCCCCTCCCCCACTTTGTGCCTTTTTATGGCTTTAGAAAAAAAACTGTGGCATTTACCTTTTTATTATCCTTACAAACCCTCCATCCAGGATTATAAAAACTGTGTGGGATTCTCCTTTTACTATAAATACCAGAGTTTTTTTATCCATGTTTAGGGTCTGATATGAATTTAAAGGGAAGCCCTGTAGCAAAAGAGAAAAACCTGCCTTAATATCAATGCCAATCCCTCGTACAAGATTTAGAGTCCGAGATGATGAATACGAAGGAGAACCCTGCAGCAGAAAGCACACTCGTAGGGTCCCGTACCCAATTCTAATCCAAGATCTGGGTCTGATGTGAATGTAAAGGGGAACTACACAGCAAAAATTCTACCAGACTTGAATGTGAGCAGCAAAGCACCTTGTTCCTATGTTGAGGATTAGGGCCTCTTTCCACATCTCTGGCTGGTGGATGTGGGGGTCAGTGGGTGGACTGTACATCTTCCCATATACTCATGACACCTGGTGACAAAATGATCTGCCCATTGCCCTGCCAACCTATATTCACCACTTCTGGTCAAATCTAGATAAAGGGGTGGATGACTTCCTTGGCCAGACATGGTAACTGATGTTATTTATCCACCCCTTTTCTTTAAGACAACATCACAGTAATGTTCTATATGGCCAGAGTAATGGCGAATTTGGCTCGGTGAGGCTACAGGTGAATAGTTTTGTTGTGACAGTGGGATCTTTCTTGTGTTTTTTTGTGGTTTTTTTTTTTTTTTTTTTTTTTTTTTGGTCCCATATGTTTTCTGCACAGTTTTTACATGTTCATGTGCAGAGCTGTGTGGAAAAATGCAGACATGCTGTTTTGGAGTGCACAGGGCACATAGGAAACAAATGAAGCAGGTCTTTGCACGTGGTATGAACAAACCCTCAGAAATGAAATAAACATGATACAGGGTTAACACCTCTCATTACTATTTCAGATTGCAAGAACTGACTGAAAGAGATTTTGAGAAACATGAGCATGAAAAAGCAGCAAATAGCCTGGAGGCATTTATATTTGAGACACAGGTCAGTTTTTGTGTTTTTTTTTTTTTTTTTTTTTATATATAGCGTTCCTTTTAAAGCACAATTTCAGCCAAAACCTTTTGTTTTTATGATTCTGCCTCCCTTCCAGCACCATCATTTGATGAGAAAATGGGAGTATAGGCCCATTCAGATGTCTGTTCTTATGTGCTGTGTTAACGCATGTGTGTCACTGGTTTATATAGATAGGCTGCCTTTATGCAATATGCTATTTTTAATGGGCTGCCAACACACAGGAATGGACCAAAAACATGCTTTTTTATTTCTTCCAAATTCAGTAGACGACCACATGGTAGTGCATTATCGGTTTTGCAATGCATGTGGCCTTGGAGCTACTTTTGCTTTATTGTGTTGGGGTGCCTTATACAATGAATGCAAATGTATTAAACACTTTGTGTGAAAGTCAGTATATACTTAACTCTAACATCTTGTCATAGTTCAAGCTTGAACAGGGGGAATTTAAAAAAGTTTCTACAGCTGAACAGAGGGAAGAGATTTCCAGCAAGCTTCAACAGGTGTCGGGATGGCTAGAGGAGGATGGTTATCAAGCTTCAACCAAGGTACAGTAATTTAATCTGTTTTGTTTTTATTTCCCCCCCTGTATCTTTCAAACCTGATTCATGTTGCTGTTGAAAGACTTCATTTTCAGCAGTTTTTAAAGGGTTGTAACTATACAGCACAAGTCTTTTGTTGTAGTGCTACAATGCCATAATCTTCATATCCTTAAGAATGTGATGTTTTGACTTTAGCCATATGTGCTGCATAAGTTTGAACAAACAATAGGCAATTATAGACAAGTGATCCTGCTTCCAGTCTCAGCAGTTAATTGTACCCTTTTGTTTGTACATCACAGGACACAGGATACTTCATGTTCATGACTACCTGGATTATGCTGCCACCTTCAAGTGAATGGCGGAAAAAGGGCAGAATTTCCTGCCCAGGCGTAACCCCCTCTTAGCTCAGCTAAACCTTAGTTTTTAGCTAGTGTCCTTAGGAGATCGAAGTGCCCAGAGATATCTCTCTGAAGATTTCCTTTCATGTGCTTTAGTTACTTATTTATGGCCTTTTCTGGATATCCTTGCTGGAATTGGGAAAAACTTCATCTAGAACAGTTGACTATGTCCAGAAGGCCAAGAGGGATGTACCTTGAAGCCACATGCAGGAGCGGCCTGTAATGTTGCCATTCTGGCTGGATCCTGCGCTCAGCGATCTCCAGGGTACTGTGTATCCATTGACCTTGAGAATGCCTTACAGATTCAGGGCATTGATTCTCTGTGGTGTTGTGTGTGGCAGTTTCCCCTAAGAGTGTTCCCTGTGCATCTGGGGTAGTGCAGGCTTATTTTTGCATGCAAAGTCGTACACTGCAATAGCCACGTTTTTAAAAATGGCAGACCAGTGCGTATACATAATCATGTCCTCACATGCGTCTGTACAGGTGCCATTTTGTCCATCTGATGCAGCTCCAGTGGTAAAGCTACACTGAGGCAGAGCCACAGCATGCCATCAACACAAAGGCACAGCTTGTGTATTGGGGGTGACTTGCCACTTAAGTGCCTGCCTTGAGCAAGCTCTCCTCTTAGCTGGGCTGCTGCTCTTTTATGATTTTCTGAGAGCCTTGAGTTTCTTGGTGGGTATCTTGGGAAAACTTCCTTAGGCGGCTTTCCCTGGGGGGGGGGGGGGGGCTGCGGCGGCAACATGTCTTTGCACATGAAAGATCACAATACTCATACTTGTGTCAGAAGAGTAGAGGTGTCAGTTTCTATTACAACTGGTTTACAGTTCCCAAACCAAGAGGAGCTTAAGCTTGATGTACAAACATCCTGAATGGATTCCGCCTGGTCAATGATTGCTTTGTTTTATCAGGGGGCTTCAAGTCTTCTGGTTCTGGAGGAAAATCCTCCTCAGTGAACTGGTGCTCCCAGTCGCATGGATGGGGGGGGCATCTATTAACCTTTGCTGACAACTGGGTTCTGCACCTTGGAGTTACAAGCTGGAGTTTTGTTGCTTACTCAATGCTTTTTGCCCTCCAAGGGTATCTTTTCAATCAAAATCCCAAGGAGTCATTGTTTCAATAACAGAAAAAGAGGGGTCTCATGGCTTCCATTCCACCCTGTTCATGGTTCCCATGTCAAATAGATACATCTGACCTATATTCGACCAAGTTCCAAAAACTTGAAAATTCAGGATGGAATTCACTTAATCTGTTTTTTGTCTCATCTGGAGGACTTCTGGCTCCCACTTCTTGGGTGGCAGACCTTGTAGATCTCCTCCTGGTGGACGAGTTGTGTTTCTTACAAATCGGCCAGATTTTCTGTCACTGGGTGCCATCTTCAATCCTGCTTTATGGTCGCTGGCTTTGATGGCATCACTGTGAAATCTTGAGGGATAAGGGTGTTTGATTTGTGACCCTATTCTCCTCAAAGCTAGAAGGTTGACCTCCAGGAAGGTGAACTTCCATACACGGAGAGCATTTTTTTTTGCCAGGTGTGAGACTTCCAAGTTTCATCATTGACCATATATCGTGGACGCATTTTGTCTTTTCTCCTGTCTGGTGTGGAAATGTTTGGCTTGTACCATCTGGTATCTGCCTTGGCTGTTTTTGTTTGAGACCCGTTGCATCTCATTTGTTGGTATAACGCATTCTGCCTGTACGCCCCCCCCTTGTCTATGTGGGACCTATACTTTGTCTTGTCCGTTGTGCAGACTTCTCCCTTTGAACTTCTCCAAGAGATTCTCTTGTCGCCCTTGCACACAAGGTTGTCTTGTTGATAAAAAATTAGCTAGACTCGCAGGGTCTGAGTTGACTGCGCTTTCAGGCAAGGAGCCTTTTTTCCTGGCTTTTCACAAGGATAAGGTAGTGTTGAGGCTTCGGTCGTTCTTCTTCATTCCACATGCACTAGGAGATTGTGTTGCCATGTTTTTGTCCTAATTTTAGGCTTCCCAAGGAGAATGTGCGTTTACACTTTGGATGTAGCTCAAGCTATTATTTATTGGAAGTCTACAGCTTTGTTTTTTTGACGACTTCTTTTTTGTATTCATTTATTTTTCGAGGGTCTTCACAAGGGTCCAGCTGTTTCTCAATTTATTACTTTAATTGCTGTTTCAGCTCATTTCTCAGGTTTATGGCATCAGGCCAAGGTGCCTTCTTTTTTTGGTCAGACCCATTCCGCCAGGGGTCTCTGTACTTCCTGGGTGATTTTAGCATCAAGCTTCTGTTCAAGAAGATGGATGCCAAGTCTTGGACGAAAGGTCTTGCTGGAGGCTTTGTATTGTTTTTTGTTTTTGTTTTTTTTTTTTTTTTTTTGTCCCCATTTCTGTTTTCTGGGTTTTTTTGCTTGATGGCTTTATGTTGCTCAGCCCTCCATGTTCAGTGCTTTGGAACATCTCAAGTAGTTGTGAAAGTTCCAATGTCCTGTGCTGTACGATTAGGAAATTAGGAGTTTGGTTTACCTGTAGAATCCTTTTCTGACAGGACACCAGGATACTTACTACTCTCCCTCTCTGTTCCCCATTGCTTGCTACAAAACTGAGGCAAAGGTGGGAGAGGTTATGCCAGGGTGGGAAATTTCTACTATTTTTTTTTTTTTTTTTTTACAGTGTTCATTCACCTGAAGATGGTAGCATAACCCAAGTAGTTGTGAATATGAAATACCTGTCCTGTGGTGGATTTCAGGGAAAGCATTTTATAATGTAAACCAAAAATTCTAATTTTCATTCATAAATGGCTGTAAATTCAGTCCTGCATTTGATCTCATAGATGCTAGTATGTTTCATTGATGAAGGCATGCAACTGATTATTTATTTACTTTAACATGTTTTCTTAATCTTCACAGGAACTGAAGGAGAAATTGACTGAACTTAAGAAAGTGTGCAAGTCATTATTTTTCAAGGTAGAGGAGCGACGAAAGTGGCCAGACAGGCTGTCAGCATTGGATAGTTTGCTTAATCACTCCACCATTTTCTTAAAGTAAGTTCAGTCTATAATCACTGTCAGACTTGCTTAGATTGCAGTGAGTGCTGGGGGTTTGTAATGATTCTATTTGCTTGTAGTGACCTCCTATTAGTTTACTGTAGTTGACTCAGTCAAGGCATTCATTCTGACAGGCTCTGGCTTACTGCACTTAGAGAATCATTGCCCTGTGCATCATATGTGACTAAGCTTTCATCTACATAGACTGAAAAAAAGAAACCTCTTGTTTGAGTGAGTTGGTTAACAGCTGCATTTAGGAGTTCTTGTTTCTTAATCGGATACCACAGGAAACATGGTTTATTCATATCCGTAATAACTGGGTTATGCTTCCACCTGCAAGTGAATGGACACTGGCCAAAAAATGTCACAGCACCGTACAGCCTCAGGTTTGTGCTAGTTTTCTGAGGTGATGGATGTGTTTTGAGTCCTGACTCCCAAGGGGCTTCCAGAAAACATGGGGTAGGTAAGGCCACCTACATAGTTCACCCTGTAATGGCACCCCTCAGGAAAAGATCAATTTGTCTTATCTAGCTTGTACAAATGGCTCTGCCGCAAATGTGTGCACACTCTATCCATTAATGTGGAAGGATGAGGTGTCAAAGGACCAACCCTTGGATGTGGAAGAAGAGAGTACCCAGTGAAGAGAGGATGTCCTATTTCTTAAAGCCTTAAAAAGAGTGGCTTTCCTTGCAGTGCTAAAGAGTTCCTTTTCAGTGTCACCGCACCCATTCCAAGGTATTGTCTCTGGTTCTGGAGTTGTTGCGGATTTGTCATATCCCTACTGTGTGGTACCTAGACAGCTTGCTTTAAGAGCAATCGGCTCAGACTTAACGTAAAACATCGGTCAGATGGAACCTGGAGCGGTTTGGTTGGGTACTGAACCTCCAAAAATCAGCCTTGGTCCCACCATAGTATGTGGAATAGCCTAGTAATTTAAATACAGCTCCGTTCAAGGTTTTCTTCTACCTGAGATAAAGACCTTTTCTGTGGGAGTCCCTGAAGTCTCTAAAAAAAAAAAAAAAAAAATACTGCCAATACGTTTCTGCATAAAGGCGCTGGGGAAGATGGTGTCTTTCTTCTATGGAGTTTTGTATGCCCACTTCCACTCCAGAAATTTGCAGCTCAATATTCCGTCATCCTGGGACAAAACCCCACTATCTGTACCTCAATCTGTCAATGCAAATCCAAAGATCAGGTCAGCTCTGGAGTGGTGCTTCTCTTCCAGGACACTAGATGCAGGAAAATTGTTCATTTCAATTGGAAGAATCTGACAAAGGATGAAGATCCAGTCAGTTCAAGACGCATAGTCATTGGAAAAGAGTAGATCAAGACTGTGTTCCAGATGAGTTTAGAAAAAAAAAAAGTCAGGGAGGAGTAGGTTTTTTTTTTTTTTTTTTTTTTTTTTTTTGTTTTGTTTTGTTTTTTTTTTCCTGATCAACATCTTGGAACTTAGGGCGTTTCATCTGTCTCTCTGCCTTTGGGGTCACCCAGTTGGAGTGCAGTCAGACAATGCCACGGTGGTGACATATGGCAGTTGCCAGGGTGTTATAAGAAGCTGCGCCTCAAGAAAAGGCAGAGATAATCTTATCCTAGTTAGAGCTGCATGCCTGTACTTTCAGCTGTGCTAATTCCAGAAACGAAAAATTTGCGTATGGACTTCCACAGTCAGCAGCAACTGACTTTGAGTAAGTAGGCCCTGTACCGATGTGTTCAAATGTCTATTCACCTGAAGGTGGCAATATAACCCAGGCATTGAGTATATGAAGAAACCCTTTGCCCTCTGACATTCTCCCAGGAAAAGGATTTTACAGGTTAAACCAAATCCACGTTTTTGTACCATGTTGGTTTTGTTTCCTGCTGAAAATGTATCTGAACTCTTAAGTGAAGATTTGGTATTTTTTCCCTATAAAAAAAAAAAAAAAAATTTAGAAATGTTCATCGTGCCTAAGCAATATCTTGGTAAAATGTTACTTTTTTTTTTTTTTTTTGTCTGGAATTCTTTCTGAAAAATAGCAGCTTACTTCTGGTAGGAGTTTGCCTAGGCACTCCTGGGCATATACAGTGCCATAGCTGTACATCTCAGGATATTTAGAATGAGATTGGGTAACGTCAATACTGTGCTGCTCACTGTTCTTGCTAGAGGCTTTGACATGGGTAAGCAAAAGCCCTGCCTCAACCAAGGTGACAGACACTGTGCAGAATAAAGCATGTAAAATCAAGCGTAAGTTGGTAATGGGGAAAGATCGGCTGCAGGGAGTGGTGGGGGGTGTGTGTGTGTGTGTGTGTGTGTGTGTGTGTGTGTGTGTGTGTGTGTGTGTGTGTGTGCTTTTTTTTCTTTTTTTTTTTTTTTTTTTACGTGGGGTCTGTTTTTGTGTGTGTTTGTTTTTTTTTGTTTTTTTATAGGTGTTTAATGTGTTCGTCGTTTGATAATTGACCACTACAAGCATTTTCCTTGGTTAACAGCTGCTGAAAGCATAACCATTGGACAAATTTGAAATCCTAATTCAGATTGATGAGATTTGCACCAAACTTCTTCCCCCTTCTTCCTCTTTTTTTTTTTTTTTTTTTCCCCTTTTAATTTACACTTGTATTTTATAATTAAATGTCAAATGTATGTGGACCTTACCTTAGTGAATTTTGCTACCTTCTGCCTCATAATCTGCAAGATGTGGGGAAGAACATGGGACTCGCTCTGCATAGTTTCTTTGATTAACTTCTTGCCTTTATCTTTTCCCACAATCCTTCTCAATCTTTCTTTATGGTTTTACCTCCTTAGGACTGTCAAAAAGATCCCAGAAGATGAGCAGATATTCACAGATGTTGAACTAAGCACTTTAGAAAAGCTCATCAGTGAGACGTCGGTAAGAGGACCAATTATTTTGAAGAATACAGGCAGTCCCCGAGTTACGAACACCCAAGTTACGAACGACTCCTACTTACGAACGGCCTCAAATGCTGGCCACTTGTGCTCCGCGCTGGTCCTGGATACCTCCGGACACATCCCATACTGTAATACTGCATGGCCAGAAGAGCCCCAGATAAGATAGCAAGCTCCTGGAACATCCCACATCTATGCACAGGCAGGCGTTACACTTACAAATGCAGTGTTCCTACCGGAAGTTACACTTACAAATGCAGTGGTTGCGACTTACGAACAAACCTACAATCCCTATTGTGTTTGTAACTTGGGGACTTCCTGTACATAGTGTATTTTGTATCATTGTGTTTTTACAGAGAAACCAGAGTAGCTTCTGCATGGCCACCAATTGCCATCATGTGTGCCCTAATCGAATTTGATTGCTGGCTGCAGTGAAGTAACCCAAGTGCATAAGGGCACATCCGTGCATTGGGCTGAGATATTTTATGTGTATGATATGCGTTACATAGCTTAAAATGTTTCAAGAGCATCCATTTTTATTATAGTTCTTATTTGCTTTACTAGTAGCCAGATTGACATCTGTTTCAGTTAGTGCCATTAAAAGCAGTGGATAAAAGCAGACTTGACTCAGACAACCGCAAATAATAATCTAGTGCAAATGTGGTCTAGGTAACACTGGTAATTGCAATGAAGATTAACCACTTCCAGTCCTGGCCAATTCTGACAATCCTCTTCTACGTGTATAAAAAAAAAAAAAAACAGCTTGGGAACCACCAAACATATATTTTTAAGCAGAGGCCCTAGAGAATAAAATGGTGGGCATTGCATATTTTCATGTCAGTCGATAATTGCTCAGCAGTTTTTCAAATGCTTATTTTTTGGACAACATACGGTTGTGCTAATAAGTTTACATACCTTGGCAGAATTTGATTTCTTGGCCATTTTTCAGAGAATATGAATGATAACACAAAAACTTCTTTCACTCATGATTAGTGTTTGGCTGAGGCCATTTATTATCAATCAACTGTGTTTACTCTTTTTAAATCATAAACAAAAGTTAACTACATGCCCCAGTTCTTAATAACATGTATTGCCCCCTTTAACATCAAAGTCTTTTGTGGGCATTTGTGGATGAGGCTCTTTATCTTCTCAGATGGTAAAGCTGCCCATTCCTCTTGGCAAAAAGCCTCCAGTTCCTGGAACTTCTTGGGCTGTCTTGCATGAACCGCACATTTTGAGATCTCCCCAGAGTGGCTCAATGCTATTGAGGTCAGGAGACTGAGATGGCCACTCCAGAACTTCAACTTTATTCTGCTGTAGCCAATGATAGGACTTGGCCTTGTGTTTTGGATCATTGTCATGTTGGAATGTCCAAGTAAGTTCCATGAGCAGCTTCCTGGTTGATGAATGCACATGTTCCCCCAGTATTTTTTGATAACATACTGCATTCATCTTGCCGTCAATTTTGACCAAATTTCCTGTGCCTTTTTTTTGTAGCTCACACATCCCCAAAACATCAGCGATCCACCTCCGTATTTCACCATAGGAATAGTGTACCTTTCATCATAGGCATTGTTGACTCCTCTCCAAATGAAGCGTTTATGGTGGTGGCCAAAAAACTCAATTTTGATCTCATCACTCCAAATGACTTTGTGCCAGAAGGTTTGAGGCTTGTCTCTGTGCTGTTTGGCGTATTGTAAGCGGGATTCTTTGTGGCATTTGTGTAGTAATGGCTTTCTTCTGGTAACTCAACCATACAGCCCATCTTTCTTCATGTGCCTCCCTATTGTGCATCTTGAAACAGCCACACCACATGTTTTCAGAGAGTCCTGTATTTCACCTGAAGTTATTTGTGGGTTTTTCCTTTGCATTCTGAACAATTTTCCTGGCAGTTGTGGCTGAAATTTTAGTTGGTCTACCTGACCATGGTTTGGTTTCAACAGAACCCCTCATTTTCCACTTCTTAATTAGAGTTTGAACACTGCTGGTTGGCATTCTCAATTCCTTGGATATCTTTTTATATACCTTTCCTGTTTTTATACAGTTCAACTACCTTTACCCGCAGATCCTTTTGACGGTTCTTTGCTTTCCCCATGACTCAGAATCCAGAAATGTTAGTGCAGCACTGGATGAAAGAAGCAAGGGTCTGTCAGGAGTCCAGAAACTCATTGACCTTTTATACACACACTAATTACAAGCAAACAGATCACAGGTGAGGATGGTTAGCTTTTTTAATAGCCATTCAAACCCCTTTGTGTCAACTTGTATGCATGTTATCAGGCCAAAATCACCAGGGTATGTAAACTTTTGATAAGTGTCATTTGGGTAGTTTCTGTTGTGATTTATGATTAAAAGAGTAAACACAGTTGATGATAAATGGCTTCGGTCAAACACTAACCATGCGTGAAAAATGTTTTTGTGTTATTCATATTCTCTGAAAAATGGCCAAGAAATCATAAATTATGCCAGGGTATGTAAACTTATGAGCACAATTGGTACAGTTTACTACACAATATACGTGTTTGTTTTTTTTGGGGTTTTTTCTTGGTAAAAGTATTGTAGCGCGCTCCCCCACCCGCCAGAGGAGCCGCTTGAGTATATTTGGTTCTGTACTCAGTCTCTCAACCCCAAGAACAGTCTCAGCCCCTCTGACACACCTGGCAACAATGTTAGTGCAAACACCACCAATGTTTTATTATAACAAGTGTCTCATTATAGTAAAACACAGAAATAGTCCTTTACTAAGAAATTTCTTTAGAATGGGAACAAGCAGCAGTATATCTGAACAATAGACAAATGTATCACGTAAATTAACAGTGTAATAAGTACTGAAATCAGTAGAAGTAGAACTCAATGATATTGTATGGCTGCTTTTTAGGGCACTCCTCAAGGTGAGTAACCCCGAGCGCAGAGGCAAACACTTTAACAATTGACAGATCACAAAATGGCAGACCCTGAAACAGACTGGTCACCTCTACTTAAATTGGGCTGAGTCCAGGCAGGAGGAGAGCAGAGGAATGACCGTTTCTTATGTCAGACCTCTCCTTTCTGTCCCCTGACACCACAGGCCCAGAAAACCGTAAACACTGTACTAATGCAGCATTCAATAATGTAACACTTAAGTTCAGATTACCTCGCTCATACACTACCTTTTCTGAGCCCTGGGTATGTGTGCGCCCATATGACACTAATAACTTAAGTCCGTTGGAAGAAGCCCTTGAATCTTCAGCTAGCCTCTTTAGTTGGTGCACTTAGAAATCCTGTTTGGTAGAGTGAAAATGGCGTATGATGGCAGCATCCGAGTAGCAAGGCAGACACTGACTGCTTAGCAGGGTGTAAGTGTGACTTTGGCCCTACAGGTGTAGGCAAAATAGGCAACGTTGCCTGCATGCAGTGTCTCTGTATCGTTTTGTAAAATAGGCAAGTGCTCGCTCACCAATCCTGCGGGCAAGGCCCAAATGAAGTGTCCCGAAACAGTCAGGCTCTTCAGGTAGCCTGATTGACTACCTCACAACTGGAACACTTCACGTGGTCTGTATAGGTGCGCCTGGAGAATGCACTTGTCAGCCTCTGGGTGTCGTCATCGTCTTTTCCCCTAGAGCATGCTGGGATGTGCAGTCCTGCCCCCATAGAAAACTATGGGGCTGTTTTTTAGGGACTAAATGTCCCACAATCCTTTGTTCTTTTTGCAGCTCTTGTTTATTGGCTCCTTCCCCTGCCAATAGGAAAGCAGGGATGGGAACAGAACAGGCAGCTTGTCTTTCTGCGAGCCCTGCTCGCGTGCACACACTGGTGAATAGGAGAGGGAGGGGGAGAATTCCCCTGCAGGAGCTGACAGGCTTCTCTCCCTTCTGAGAGCCTGTGTCATCTCAGCGGTGGCTGGCAAGAAGTGCGGGGCACCCGCTACAGTATAAAAGACAATGTTATGCTAAGTAAATAGATACCAAACATGTCGTGCTTTAAAATTGTGTCTGCCAGTGGAACTGCGTCAAATTACGGTACCTAAAAATCTCCTTAGACAACGCTTTAAAAGTCTTTACAAGTTACCAGTTTAGAGTTACACAGGAGGTGTGGCGCTAAAATGAATGCTCGCTCTGACATTCACGACATTACCTCACATGCGTGGTGCGATCGCTATTTACATATGCGTACGGGATGTACATGCGTGTTCGCCTTTTGTGTGTGGGAATGGGGCACTTTAAAAAAAGATATTTACTTTTTTTTGTTTTTGTTAACTTTATTGCTATTACAAGGAATGAACAACATACCTTGTAATAGCATGGGTTGTGACAGGTCCTCTCTATGCCGCCGGTTGTATCCTTACTGGGTTCTCCTAACACAGGAGAGGCCGGTAAAGACAGCAGGGTGAGGGGGTGGTCCCCCTTCCGCCGCCTGTAAAAGTAATATAGCAGCTCAGCTTAGTTTTATTTTGTGCAGAATCGCTGGCCCTTAACAACAAAAGGTATCACCCTTCCCATCCAAGGACGTTTATAAACATTCAGCGGAAGGGAAATGGCTAATGGTACCTGCAGCCAGGCTTGGCACAACTTTTTTTTTTTTTTTTTTTTTTTTTTAAAACAAGGTTTTATTGAATATTCAGTGCATACAAAAAGAAAAAATTAAAGATTACGTTGTCATGTTGACACTATAACAGTATTGTAGTTATTGTCATTGAAATAAAGAAAAAAATCTGTATATCATTACATTTAAACATTTCTGGCGTATCTTGTCATTCAAGGTATACATATTTTGTTTTTAATACTGTCCATCCATACTTATACCTATATATCACTGTACGGTCATACAATTGCATTAGACACAGGTAGAAGATTCTTGAAGCCATCTATCCCAGATCTTACTGTATTTTGCTGGACAACCTCTATTGATATATATATACATTTCTTGTATGGTAATGTATTATTTATCTCCACCTTCCATTCCACTATTTTGGGGGCCTCTTGTCTCATCCACTTTTTGGCTATAACCTTTCTTGCTGCAAAGAGTGTTTCATGCACGAAGGTTTTCGTATATTTGTCGGTTATATCTGGAACTATACCCCAGAGACACTGTTTGGGGTCTAGGGTTAAAGGTGAACCCATCGTGTCGTGTAAAAATGCCACAGTTTGTTCCCAAAAGCCTTTTACTTTAGGGCATGCCCATATAAGATGGAAAAAGGTACCTGTCTCTCTCCCACACATCTGACATGTGGTGGTTTGTGTGCGCTTGTATCTTGCAACTCTGAGGGGTGTGAGGTATGCCCTATGGAGAATATAGAGCTGGGTCAGACGATCTGAGAGTTTAGGGGATACAGTTTTACAGGCCTCCAATACTTCTCCCCACTCCTCATCCTCCACCGGTCCCACCTCCCTCTCCCATCTTGGTTTAAGACCATATGCTATTTTAGCAGCTATAGGGGTTAAGAGCAAGTTGTAGAATGCCGAAATCAATTTTTGAGAGTCTGTACTTTTAATTATGGCAATGAGTACATTAGGAGCAGGGCTAGGGCAGGAGTCAGGGAATTGTGATTGTGTTGCGTGACGGATTTGTAAGAATCTGTAGAACATCTGGTCCTGTATTGTAAATTCTTCTTTGAGTAAGTCAAAGGTTTTGAGTTGTCCATCTTTTAATATATGATGTAGGTAAAATATTCCCTGTGTGGACCATATAGATGTGTCCTGTATTTTATTAAATTCCTGAAGATTTTTGTTGTGCCATAGCGGCGTGTAATCGTTAAATTGTGAGATGTCAAGTCTAGAGGTTGCTAAATTCCATATTTTCCTGTAGTGGTATATTATAGTATGTCTTCTATCTCCTAGTTCCATCCCTCCCTTGTCTGTCGCTATTGCATATATCTGGTCTTTGGTGTATTGTGCCCATTTAGGGCACATGAGCGTAAGAAATCTCTCACTGTCGGTTTTGTCTAGATGAAAAAGCTGTGATAACTGTGCTGCAATGTAGTATAAATTAAAATCGGGTAGAGCAGTGCCACCTAGATCAGTCGGATTTTTGAGGGCTTGCCATGTCAATTTATGCCTGTTATTTCCCCACACAAATGTCTTTAAGAGGGACTCTAGAGATTTAAAATGTTTTAAGGGTAAATAAACGGGGGTGTGCCATAGAATATAGAGTATTTTGGGTAGTAGAATCATTTTGATTAAGTTTATGCGTCCCCAGACTCCCAGTGGTAGTTTGGACCAGACCCGTATTTTATTTTTAACTAGGGAAATGAGAGGGGTTATATTTAGGGATATGTAGTCTGCAGGGGATCTGGTTATATAAATCCCTAAATATTTAATGACATCTGCTCTCTGAAGTGGGAGCCTGGTTTGGGATTCTGGGGGTGGGAAACTATCAATTGGCAAAATTTGGGATTTGTCCCAATTGATTTTTAGACCTGAAAATATTCCAAATTGTTCTATCGTGTGGAGTGCATTACGTGCTTAGCACAACTTTTAAAGCATTTTATGCTCCTGTATGAGTGAATGGGAATGCAGTGGGCTCAGAGTGGATGGTGCGGTAACACTGGAACATATAGAAGTGAAAGCTCAGTGCACGGGATAATGGGGCATGCAATGTGGATACAGACCCATTATGGGTACTCAATACCAAGATCACATTTTTCACCTTTCAATATGTTTTCCTGATTTTGTAAAATTCCTTTGTATCAACAGGCATGGAAGAATGAAACTTTAGCAGAGCAAGCCAAGTTGCCTGCCACAGAAAAACCCATTTTATTATCCAAGGATATTGAGCAAAAGCTTGGAGCTCTTGACAGGGAGGTTCAGTACTTGTTGAACAAAGCCAAGTTTGCCAAACCTAAACCTAAACCCAAGCAAAAAAGTAATGCCACCGATTCAGAGAATGGAAATGTAACAGACACCAAAGACAAGGTCATTACCCCCAAAGCAGAAGGTACAGCAGGTGAGTTTATACTAGTTTACAGTGCTCTGCTGAAAATGAAGTGCTCTGCTGCAGGCTATGAAATTATGAAAAATCTGAACTGTAAATAAACCTATCCAACAGTAAAAAGAATAAATAATAAGGTTGCGTGGCAGACATTTCAATTATCACACCACCCAGTGGGTTTTAAGGGATAACACAGCTTTTGCTGAAACAGAACACTGTTCTGCAGACCTGCTCTGCAACAAAAGGGGACTGACAGTTCTGGTCAGCACGTAAAGAGCTTAAACCACTTGTCTACCAGCTCAGTTTACAAATGCCAGCTGGTAGAACAGGATTTTAAAGTTAAAATTATTGTACAGCTTTGTTTTAATTTAAAAAAACAAAACAAAAAAAACCTTCTGGGATCCCCCACTGCGGCTCTCGGCTCCTCCTCTTCAGTGTCTGCCCCCAATAGCAAATGCTTACTATGGGGGTATTTGTGCAGGCTTGATCCCAAGCTGGGCTGTGTGTCCCTTAACAGACAGCATGGCTTGGGTCCGCCCCCTGCTCACTGGCTTTGACTAACGGCAGCAGGAGCCAATAGCCCTCAGGAACAGCACGGGATCAAGATCAGGCTTGGGTACATTTTTGGGGAGGGCTGGGGGATCTGAGCATGGAAGGTTTATTATCTTAGGAATGGTTTACACCACAAAAAACGCACTCCAGATCCGTTCTGAATGCGTTTTTCTGCATGCGTTTTTTTTTTTTTTTTTTTTTTTTTTTTAATGCATTCCAGATGCGTGTTTTTTGGGGGGTTTTTTTATGCATTCCAGATGCGTTTTTTTTTTTTTTTTTTTTTTCCCACTGTACTGGGGTCCCCTGCATTTTTGATGCGTTCCGCTGCATTTCTGATGAGTTTTACCACGTTATGGTACAGTCCAGTGCAGGGAAAATGCAACGTGTACTACTGTTTCTTTTTCTGGAATCGCCTGTCCGTGAACGTGTCATTGTTGCATAGTTGGTAAGGTGAAATAAATCCAACAGTCCATCGTGTGTGTGATAATTTCCCATATCCCAGTATATTATGTTTGCTAAAATAATTGGAAACCATATAATTCCATGCATTAGGTGTGAACTGGCCCTTAATGCAGAGAATGCATTTAAGAAAAAAAAACAACAAAAAACACCACCTGCCTTTACCACAAAATAAAATAAAATTCAAGCTGATTTTTAAGCATGATTTGGGCGCATCTAACACAGTGGATGTTCTACAGCATTTGTCTATGGCGAAACTGCATCCTGCATACATTCTGTGTCAGACTGCTGAGATAACATTTTGTACAGATCCCTATTAGACTGCATGACTATTAGCTTGCTTCTAATTATCTATGCATTATCTTTTTTTCCAGATCAAGCAAAAGACCCGGAGCCAGCACAAGAGCCTCCTGTGGTGGAAGAGAAGGTTCTAGAGTTAGCAGGTTCAGAAACAGGTACAAGAAGTCATGATGTGAATCTGATTGTGTATTTTAAATATGGTTTGCCATGTGCTGTACCACTTCACCTTTTAAACCCCATGCACACTGGGGCTCTTTTAAACTTTTTCTCCTTTCAGGTGAAAAGCCGGTTCAAATACGTGCCTAAGCCACGGTTTTGCAAACGCGTTTAGGCGTGTTGAGCACTTGGCCATTCATTTCAGTTGCCAGAATTTTATTCATTCTGCCCATTGAAATGAATACACACCTAGCATTTCAGCCAAAATTCTCCTCTCTTCAATGCACATTGATTGGATGTTGGTGGGATTTGCCGCTAAACACTCCTGCCTCTTAACTCCCATGTGCGCATTGACACATAAATGTAGATGTTTAGTGGTAGGGAAAAAAATTTAGTCAGACGCCTGTAAAACAGGCAATTTTGAACTGCAGTGTGCATGAGGCCTTTAAGGGCACTAGTCATTCAGGGCAAAGTGACGGTGTCTACTGATAGCCCTCCCACTTTCAGCAAGGTATACTCCTTTATCCACAGTCTGCCCACTGCATTACCCTATAACCCTACCAGTAAAATCTGGTGTTGAAGCTCATCTGAATGAATAATCTTTTCCCTATGTGAGTGTTCGGATTAGCTGCTTATACCAGAGCATCATCACATGAAGGAGGTCCCCATACCTGGAACCCCTGTTCAGACTGATAGAGCAAGAAGGTGATGAAGGTGTGAGAGTTGGTAAGTATAGCTTGCTGGAGGAGTGAGCTATCAGAAGGCATTGTAATTTTGCCCTAACTGGTGTATTTTGTTGCTTTGCAGCCAGAAAGGAGACACACTGTTTTTGTTCAGCTGTGTTTACTGTTTACTCAGTGCAACTTATCCAACATCCAAGTGAAAGATATAACACCAACATGTCAGAAAAAAAAAAAAAAATCAAAAACAGAATCCCTGAGTTGGATAAAGGATCACCCTCTCCTAGAAATTACTTGTAAACTCGATCCGGTGTAGCTAATCGCCTTCCCAATGGCCCACAAGGCCATTTGACTTTCAGCTGTAATCACCTGTCGTTATTTTGATTAGCTCAGCATAAAAAGTGCTTTCCTGAAGCATTTCAGTCCCTGGTAGTGCAATTGAAGTAAACAATCCAACTATGGATGGCAAGACACTGTCAAAATATATCCAGGATAAAGTTGTGGACAGGCACAAGTCAGGAGGTGGGTAAAAAAAATGTAAACGCTTTATCAATGCCTTGAAGCAGTGAAGTCTATTATTAAGTGAAAGGTATTTGGTACAACACAGGCCCTCCCTGGATCAGGACTTTGCACCAAATTGGATGAAAGAGCCAGGAGGAAACTGTCAAATTCCTGCAACTGCTTCAGAGTTGCTGTAGGCTTCTTGGTA
This sequence comes from Aquarana catesbeiana, assembly GCF_042186555.1. Lineage (NCBI taxonomy): Eukaryota > Metazoa > Chordata > Amphibia > Anura > Ranidae > Aquarana > Aquarana catesbeiana. The sequence goes on along the minus strand of NC_133333.1, from coordinate 112,170,504 downwards.
CCCTCTCTGACCAGAGTGGTCATTGTGTGCACGTGACCACAATATCACAAATTCTCCACAAATGTGGCTTATATAGGTGGGCTTCAAGAAATAAAACTCAAAAAAGGCCACATGCAGTTACGACTGTGCTTTACCAAATTCACCTTGAAGATTCTGAGGCTGCATGTACAGTATATGTCTGGCGGAATTCCAAATAATACCATTTTTACAGTAAAGCATGGAGGTGGTAATTTCCTTTTTTGTGAGGGGGTTTCTCTACAGCAGCAACTGGAGCACTTGTCAGGCTAGAAAGAAATTTGGATGGGGCAAAATACCTTCAAATTCTTGAGGAAAATCTGCTGTCCTTTGCCAGAGTTGTCAATGGGAAGAAGGTTTAGCTTCCAACATAACCCTGTGACTCCAAGTACACAGCAAAAATGAGCATGCAGTGGTTGAAGGAGAAAAAGGTGAATGTCCTTGCATGGCCTAGTCAGACCCCATTGAAAATCTGTGGAATTACTTGAAGACTGCAGTCCACAAATGGTCACCATGAAATTGTAACTGAACTTGAGCAGTTCTGCAAAGAGTGGGCAAATATTGCAAAGTCTAGATGTGCAAAGTTAGTAGAGAAATATCCCATGAGACTAAAGGCTGTAATTAAAGCAAAAGGTGGTTCAACAAAATACTGACAGGAGGGGGTGATCCTTTTTCCAACTCGGTGATTGTGGTTTTTTTTTTTTTTTCTATCATGTTGGTGTTTATTTTTCACTTGGATGTTATAAGTTGTAGAGTAAATGCAGCTGGATAAAAAAAAAAAAAAAAAATGTCCATCTTCATGACAGGCTGCAAAGCAACAAAATGTGATTAGTTGAAAGGGTAGTGCTGCTTTTTCATATCCACTGTATATATTATTTTTAGGAAAAGGACTGGCCATTATACAAATTTTTATTATATGGGTTTAGCTGGACTTTAACCACATATTTGACTTTCAGTGGGGATATCTGAAAGATGCCTGCAGCTACAGGCATCATTCAAATATCTTTTTTGGCCGCCAATTCTGTGCACCATAAGAACAATCATATCGGCAGTTTAGCCGCTTGATCGTTCTTACAGGCAGCAGGAGGGGATATCCCCTGCCGCCCTCCGGTGCTTCTCCTGACTCGCCCGTACGATCAGCGAACCAGAGGAGGAGTCCGCCGCCGCTGGACGTTGATCATAGAGATTTCCGGTGACCAGATGGTCTCCAGTCATCTCTATGATCTTCGGTGGCCCGGGTGCAACGTTATGATGTCTTATAGACCCCAGATCTCTCCATAAAGAGGACTTGTCGCACATCATTCCTATTACAAGGGATGTTTACATTAATAGGAAAAGTGATCAAAAGAAAAAAAAAAAATATAAAGAGTGTAAAAACAAAAAAATGGTAAGTAAAACAAACAATGAAAAAAAGAATAAAGTGCCTGCTCACTGAAGTGAATGCATATGTAAACGGCGTTCAAATCACACATGAGGTATCGCCGCATGCGTTAGAGAGAGCAACAATTCTAGCCCAAGACCTCCTCTGTAACTCTAAACTGGTAACCTGTAAAAAAATTTACAGCGTCGCCTGTGGAGATTTTTAGGTACCAAAGTTTGGTGCCATTCCACGAGTGTGCACAATTTTAAAGCATGACATGCTAGGTATAGATTTACTCAATGTAACATCTTTCAGATTCTACAAAAAAAATGGGCTAACTTTAGGGTTTTTTTTTATTCCCTAGAATTGCTGCTAAAAAACACATATAATGTTTGGGGGGTTCTGAGCAATTTACTAGCAAAAAATAGATGATTTTTACATGTAGGAGAGGAGTGCCAGTATAGGCCCGGTATGGAAGTGGTTAAAGATCTTGACAATACATTTTTATTTGCTTTAACAGGTTCTGAAACAGAGCAGTCTTCAGATGAGAAGCCGAAGACCGAATTATAATTGTATTACCTTCCCGTCCATTGATGGCACTTCATATTTATTGACATTACTTTTTTGTAATGGACCCTGACTGTTCCATACCAACTGAACTGTTTTTTCGTTTAATTTTATCTCGAAACGGAAAACAAGATGTAAATATCTGTCCTGCCAGAGCACCATTTAGGGGGGGTATGTGTGTATGTGCGCGCTTTATTTAACTGTGAATGTATAAAAGGGTACTGAACATCCTCACTGAAGAACAGCGGAGCCACTGACAGACAACGATCATTCTACCAAATCTCTATTTCTGTAAAGGCCAATTTTATGATAATTTATTTCAGTTTATAGTACCCCTTTTTTTGCTCTATATTTGTAGTCCATCCCCTCAGTACACGTTTTTACAGTATGTGAAGTGTTACAGATGTGGTAATCCAATGAAAAATCTAGAGATTGGGTTTTCTTCAAATGATTACTGTAATTGTAATTTAATATTACTTGTGTTGAATACTGGACATACAGTGGCCTTCAGTATATCAAGAAATTGGGGGGAAAATGATTTATTAAAAATGTTTTCCACAGTTTTTCCTAGCTTATAATCCTTTAAACATAATTTTTTTTTTTTTTTTTGCCTGAAGGTTTACTTCCTTAGCGTGTAACTCCCAGGTAAATAGTCCTATTGGAACTGAATATATGTGAGCTGTGAGACTTGATACAGATAATAATGTGGTACACAACTCTACCACACTGCATCGCCAGGCAATATTTCTGTTTTAGCATTGCTGATTTCTGTTTAACCTGCCTTCTCCATGGACTGTAAATCAGTAAATCAGCAGTGTTATGCTGCTCATTAACCTGTCTGGCATTTCAGCTTTCTGTTCAAATAGCAAACGGTCACCTGCATTGCTATGCAGTATAGTGGAGGAGTGTGTGATAAGGCTGGTTGATCAGAAATGCATATTTACTGGAAAGAAAAGTGTGTGTGTGTGTGTGTGTATATATGTAATATATATATATATATATATATATATATATATATATATATATATATATATATAGTGTGTGTATGTATATATGGCTAGCATTCTGCTTTTGAAAAGCTTCTTCAAGAAAAAGATTTCTTTAGAGTTGATGAATGCTAAAGGGGAATCTTGTGACGCCCACCCTGCACATTTCTCTTTTTAACATGCAGACATAAATGAAGTGTTGTCCAGTATTTTACAAACATCAGTCTCTCTACATCTATCAACTCTGAAGCCAATAGGCTTTCCCAGTGGAGCTACTTTCCTTGTCACATCTGAAGCATTTCTACCATGATGCTAAAGATGTGTTGCATTAGCATGCATGGGTTTTTTTAGAAGTATGACGCTGAACAACCTGCTTCTATAAATGTAACTGGTTTAGCTTTTTCTTGGAAAATCTTTAAATATCTACAGATATTTAGCATATTAAAATTGTGTGCATTAACTAGTGTGTATGTAGTGAAGATACTAAAGTAATTTTGGTTCAGGACTTAAGCCCTTGTATATATTGATTGGGGTGGATATTTAGTTGGGATTATATGTATGGTGAACACATTGTGGACTTAATTACCATAAAATTGGTCAATTCTATGTCGAACACCAGTATCCATACTGATTGACACTCTGGGGGATATTAATAAAAAGTGCCTGAGACCAACTGGAGTGCAAACCATTTTTTATTAATTCCTCGGTTCCTCGGTCAGTTCGAATTAAGATGCATGAAGCTCGATTCAGTAAGCTGACTCACAAGGGTGAAGATCATTTATTTTTAAAAAGAGTGATTATTCTTTTAAGCTGAGTTGTAATGAGCTTTGAGAATTGGTCACATAGTTATCCTGATCTCCGTGTTAAAACAAAAGTAAACTATCCTATTCCCTACTTGCCAAGGATGATGCCATCTTGGCCTCTTTTCAGATTTGCATTTGCCACGATTCTGCACATCTGACCAGCTATGACACCAACCTCTTCTGGGCAGTATTGGTGTGTTTTAAGGATTTAATAACCTTTTAGTAGAACATTTATAACTTTAAACTTTCTTTTGGGAAATAGTACATTGGTCTTGATGGTGGTTTTTTTTTTTTTGTTTTTTTTTTTTTTTTTTCTAACCACCTGTTCAGCGTTCACAAAATTTTCATTGAGTATTGACACCTGTGATGGTTTCTTTAGTGCAAATATGTCATACCATCTGTTTTTATTTCCGCAAAGCTGCAAACCATGACTGGTCAGTGTCCTCAGAAATCCATCTTTTAGTTCATTGAATATTTATGTAGAAGTATCTGTCATGGAGGGTTTTGCCCACTATCTCCATCTTTTGCTTAGCAGTTTTTCTGCTAAAGACAAGGTGCAAAAGCCTTACAGTAAACCTGCCATTCTCTGAAAGTTATTAAACTGGTAACCTGCATAAAATAGACTCCTTTTAACCAGAGTTCTAGGTATATAAGAATCACATTTTTGACCCAATTATGCATTCATAAAAAAATAAATCCCTAAACGTATGTATTATATATGCCCTGTCTGGGTCTACAGTGTAGCTAAACAATGTCAGTTGAACAATGGGAGGTTACTGACAGGATAATATCGGAGAGATAACCTTGTGGGTGTTCTGCTGATCCTGCATTGTCTAGTCAGCTGTATTTACTAGCTCTGGAAAATATCATTCACCTGACAGTGTTGTGTGGCAATTTGAGTCCTTAAAAAGCCCAAGTAGGGTGATGTTTTCTTTCCCCTCGTGGAGGTGCAGATAGTACTACTGTATACCTGCCACAGTGAAAAGAAAACCCCTTTTGGTCAACTGTGGTATGGTTGTATGTTTCACTGAGTCTGCAGCTTCTTTTTCACTGAGAATCTGTTCCATTTAGTTCTGTTTTATCAAAGCACAGGCCTGCTGTGGGAGGATTTCCTTTTTGATGTGTGCAATATGTGCCGAAGGTTATGCACTTGAAAAGTAAACCTTACAACTGAAACCACTAAATATGTTACACATTTATATGTAAATCTTATTTCACAGATTGCTATATTTGGAAACGTAACCAAGCTGAATATATTTATAACGCTGATGGCATCATGCAGAGAGATATTTTGTAAAAGATTGCTTCTTGTCTGCCCATTCCATAGGTGTTGTTCACAAAAAAAATTGTGCCAGCAAGAATGTTTGTTTGTTTTTCACCAGAAAAGCCCCATACACACTATTAGATTTTCTGCAGATTTCTGTCTTCAGAATTGCCCAAACCATGTAGCACAAGGGCCTGCCTGATGCATACAAATTGAAACTCTTAAGGTTTGACCTTATATTTTATGGTTTTGGTAAATCTGAAGACAACAATCTGCAGAAAATCTAACAGCGTGTATGGGGTCTTAGTTTCCAGCTGTCATTTGTGCAGTGAATTAAAATTCTTACTTGTCACTTTGGGCAAGAAGAATTAGTAACTTTTCTTGCATAAGCCCCATAGAATGCTGCTGGTTGCCAGGTCTGGCCGCAAATGTCAACTAATGTAGTACAATATATTAGAAAAAAAATCACTATTTAATTTTTATGTGCAGGTACGGTAACATTCTTAGTTGTAACTTTTTGGACTCGTTTATGTAGGGTGTACTAAAGTGTATGCATGCGGAGGGCCATGTTTACACCCATGGGGATGCACAGGTATCCCATGCATCCCTAAGCAGGCAGTCCCACTAATGTAAATTGGGACACAATGGCTGCATGGATACAGCCACTGCTCCTGATTTTAATATGCGTGCTGGTGCATGTCCTTGAACACAAACTGAGTTTGGGGACCTGAACATCAAATTGGGATGTGTCTGTGTAGCTGCTTCCCAATTGCTATCAATGGGATCTGCATGCATGGAACACCTCTGCACCCCCCCATGTTGGTGTAAACAGCCCTCCATGGGTGTGCGCTGTAGTACGCCCCATGTAAACAAGACTGTAGCATGAGTTTCATTTAAAAGAAAAAAAAAAAACAATTTCTAAGGCAAACAGGTTTTTATAATGTTGTGGTCTCTGCTTACCTCCAACAAGCAACACCTTGTCTTATTACAGTGTATTTGTATGTCACATTATAGAGCGCAGTGACAGATGCCTTTTATTCATTAAGTCTGCTTACATGCATTGATCATTACAATTTACAAAATTTAAACACAAGGATGAGGACTAACCTCGTGACTAATTTCAAATCTAATTGGACATGTTTTTGACAACTAAAGTCCTTATTCTTTTGTTAGGTTTGTCAATTTAGCCTATTGTCTCCATTTATACTATCCTGAGGTTTACTTCAAAATATCATGCGTTTTTTAGTTTTGTAATTGTTAACCGATAACTGCACACATTTTATAACTTATGGCAAACTTGTCACTATATAGTGAGTATATTACACTGACATAACTTTTTAACCAACACACAAAATCCTCCCCTAGCACATCCTGAGAGCCTGTGAACCCAGGAACCTGCTGTGTTTTATTTCTATTGGAGAGAAGTTGGTAGCTTTAGCATGCACCCCATTTATAGGTCCTGGGGGTACAGGTATTAGGATTTGGAGCTTTAAAGTCTTTCCATCATGTTCCTTGGTTTCTGAAGCATTTAAAAGAGGGCTTATATTACTAATAAAGGTATTTATCTGTAGTTCCCGTAACCCAATAGTTGTGGCATTTAAGAATACCAAAAATAGTGACAGATTTGCTCAAAGCTTCTAGTCCACTGGTAATGATAGTTTACATTGTGTTCCTTCATCAACATTTCAATTATGCGTTGAAACAGGTTTGTTCTGTTGCTTTAGTTTTTTTCAACTGCGGTTTATATAGTGCCTAAGCAAGGTCTACCTCATATTTAGTCCATAGTGTTGGCTTTGTTTTACAAATTATGGATTAAATATGTTGTTGATAAATCATGGTGTGTGGTTTTGTTTTTTGTTTTTTTAAGATGAATGACAGCTGTGCAGTTGTACATGTTTGTTACTCTTTGACAACTAAGCCTTTTTAGTAGTAGGATCATAAAGATGCCTACTCAGTTTAACAAGCTTCAGAAATATATTCAGTAAAACATAAATGCCTTCATTTGCTTTCAGTGATGCAAACTTGACCGTTCTTACTGCTGGAATATGATAAAAATTACTCTGCACATAATACTAGAGCTTGGAAAAGACCCTGGCTAATTGTCAATTTTGTTTCTCATTTCTTGTCTATTGTTGGTTTTTAACTTGTCAGATTCTAGGAAAAATAAAAGCATTATATTTCTGAAATTGAACTTGTAATGTGTGTGAATGCAGCTCTGTGTTTTGGTTCACTTGGCTACCTTCGTTTTGGTGTATTTTGGGAGTTTTGAGATTTGTTTCAGTGTACACTGCTCCATGAGATCCAATGCTTCCAAATTCAAACCCTGTATTTCACATCTTTAAAACAAAAGAACAAAAAAAAAAAAAAGATTCACAGTGGTTTGGGGGTGTGAAGCGGTGGCTGGATGAATCCCGTGCCTCCAGTGGGGTGGGTTTTCTGCAGATTCTACACAGCTGTATGCCTGCATCAGCACATGCCTCTCTCAGTAAAGGCCACTGCTGTTACTTTCAGCCCCAAGTGGTACCAAGCTCTTGTCCGGAGCCAGCTAACATGGTGCCTTCTAAGACTCCTGGCAAAGCGGCGCAGAAGGGAGGGGTGGCATACACATCAAGTGCTGTGAATATTCACCTGGACACAGAGCAGCAGCCTCAGGACCAGTCAGCTTTTCACTCCTACTGGATCCGACAGCGGCACACAGCCTTACTGGCATGATGGAGAGCTTCCTGGACTCTGCAGCAGACATCAATGCCCTCTTTCAGGCCGACAAAAGCTGACATAAAGCTCTGGGTTACAGTGATCACATATGTCATCAAGCAGGAAGTTGAAGACCTGAGACTGAGGATTCTGTGAGAGCGACCCTCTGTCTCCTTGCTGGATGATAATGGCTGCCTCTCCTCCACAACGCTGGCATACTGCAGAGTTGCTGTGATTGTATGTATATATTTAAACCCTTTCAGAGTTTAACCATTCTCAAAGAACTACAGCCCTGAAGAAGGGGAAGCGAATTCCACTGAAACGCATTGGCTTCACTATCTATATCTCTCTCTAGATATAGATAGATAGATAGATAGAGAGAGATGCGCAGAAACCAGTCTCTTGAAGGTATTCAGGGCAAGATGCTGGCCAAGACCAGACCAAAGAAAGGTCAAAATACAAGCTACCACTTGGGTGATCAGAGAGGAGCGCCCTGTGTCCAAAAAAAGTCTCACTTAATGATTTTTATAGTTGGTTTATTGAAGATAAAACGTGTGTGTGTGTGTGTGTGTGTGTATGTTTTGTCTTTTGAGACTTTTTTTGGACACCCGCCGCTCCTCTCCGAACACCCAAGTGGTAGCTTGTATTTTGACCTTTCTTCCTGGTCTTGGCCAGCATAATTTTTTTTTTTTTTTTCTTTCAGAAAAAGCACTGATCGCTGTGGAATGATTTTGGTGTGAAGGGGGGGCTTAACCACTTGCCGACCGCCTCACGCACATACAGTCAGGTCCATAAATATTGGGACATCAACACAATTCTAATCTTTTTGGCTCTATACACCACCACAATGGATTTGAAATGAAGCGAACAAGATGTGCTTTAACTGCAGACTTTCAGCTTTAATTTGAGGGTATTTACATCCAAATCAGGTGAACGGTGTAGGAAAAAAAACAGTTTGTATATGTGCCTCACACTTTTTAAGGGACCAAAAGTAATGTCACAGATCAACAATCGTCCATCAAACTTTCACTTTTTAATACTTGGTTGCAAATCCTTTGCAGTCAATTACAGCCTGAAGTCTGGAACGCATAGACCTCACCAGACGCTGGGTTTCATCCCTGGTGATGGTCTGCCAGGCTTCTACTGTAACTGTCTTCAGTTCTTGTTTGTTCTTGGGGCACTTTCCCTTCAGTTTTGTCTTCAGCAAGTGAAATGCATGCTCTATCGGATTCAGGTCAGGTGATTGACTTGGCCATTGCATAACATTCCACTTCTTTACCTTAAACTCTTTGGTTGCTTTCGCAGTATGCTTCGGGTCATTGTTCACCTGCACTGTGAAGCGTCATCCAATGAGTTCTGAAGCATTTTGCTGAATATGAGCAGATAATAATGCCCAAAACACTTCAGAATTCATCCTGCTGCTTTTGTCAGCAGTCACATCATCAATAAATCCAAGAGAACCAGTTCCACTGGCAGCCATACATGCCCACGCCATGACACTACCACCACCATGCTTCACTGATGAGGTTGTATGCTTTGGATCATGAGCAGTTCCTTTCCTTCTCCATACTCTTCTCTTCCCATCACTCTGGTACAAGTTGTTGATCTTGGTCTCATCTGTCCATAGGATGTTGTTCCAGAACTGTGAAGGCTTTTTTAGATGTTGTTTGGCAAACTCTAATCTGGCCTTTCTGTTTTTGAGGCTCACCAATGGTTTATATCTTGTGGTGAACCCTCTGTATTCACTCTGGTGAAGTCTTCTCTTGATTGTTGACTTTGACACACATACACCTACCTCGTGGAGAGTGTTCTTGATCTGGCCAACTGTTGTGAAAGGTGTTTTCTTCACCAGGGAAAGAATTCTTCGGTCATCCACCACAGTTGTTTTCCGTGGTCTTTTGGTGTTGCTGAGTTCACCGGCGCGTTCTTTCTTTTTAAGGATGTTCCAAACAGTTGATTTGGTCACACCTAATGTTTTTGCTATCTCTCTGATGTTTTGTTTTTTCAGCCTGATGGCTTGCTTCACTGATAATGACAGCTCTTTGGATCTCATATTGAGAGTTGACAGCAACAGATTCCAAATGCAAATGGCACACTTGAAATTAACTCTGGACCTTTTATCTGCTCCTTTTAAATGGGATAATGAGGGAATAACACACCTGGCCATGGAACAGCTGAGCAGCCAATTGTCCCTTTAAAAAGTGGGATTCACATATACAAACTTGTAATTCCTCACACGACACCGTTCACATGATTTGGATGTAAAATGCCCTCAAATTAAAGCTGAAAGTCTGCAGTTAAAGCACATCTTGTTTTTCATTTCAAATCCATTGTGGTGGTGTATAGAGCCAAAAAGATTAGAATTGTGTCGATGTCCCACTATTTTTGGACCTGACTGTATACTGCGGCAGAATGGCAGGGCAGGCAGAGTAACGTATGGGGGTACGTCACTCCCCTCCCACGGGCGGGGGGCGCATCTCGGAGGTCGGCATCGTTCCAGGAGCGATCCGTTCGGAGGAGGAGCTGCCCATTGATTCATGGCCACCCCTTCGCGATCGCTCCTGGCAAATGAGAAGCTTTCTCTGCTTCTGTAATGTAAACGGAAGCAGAGGATGTGATGTCATCTCTCTTCGTGAAGCCTTTTTGTTCTGGCTTCCAAGGAGAGAAGACATCTATTGTGTGTCTGCACCAACACTACACTGACACTAGCACACATAGGCACATAAACCCCCATCACCCCTCCTTTCTACCCCTGTCACAGTGACACCAATTAGCAGGTTTTTTTTTTTTTCCTGATTACTGCATTGGTGTCATGTGTGACTGTTATAAGTGGTAGGGCAGTTAGTGGTAGGTCCCTTTGAGACCCCATTCACACAGGGGCAACACGACTTGCAGGTCGCCTCAGCGAGGCGACCTGCAAACGAATGCCCGGGCGACTTGCAAAACGACTTCTGCATAGAAGTCTATGCAAGTCGCCCCAAGTCGCCCCCGAAGTCGTACAGGAACCTTTTTCTAAGTCGGAGCGACTTGCGTCGCTCCCCTTAGAACGGCTCCATAGTACAGAACGGGAGGCGACTTGTCAGGCGACTAGGTCGCCTGACAAGTCGTCCCTGTGTGAATGGGGTCTCAGGTCTAGGGTACCCCCCTAAATAAAAGTTTAACCCCTGTCGCCAGTGTCACTAAGCGATCTTTTTTCTGATCGCCATATTAGTGTCACAGGTAGCCAGGTAAGTATTTAGGTTCACTGTCAGCTTTTTTATAGCATCAGGTACCCCCATATACCACCTAATAAAGATTTTAACCCCCTGATTGCCCCCTAGTTAACCCTTTCACCAGTGATCACCGTATAACTGTTACGGGTGATGCTGGTTGGTTAGTTTTGTTTTTTTTATACTCGCCGTTTATTACATAAAGGTTTAACCTCCTGATTGCCCGGCGGGTGATACCAGTTAGGTTTTAGGGCCAGATAGGGTCTGCGTCGCCCCAGGCAGCGTCAGGTTAGTGCCAGTACCGCTAACACCCACGCACGCAGCATACACCTCCCTTAGTGGTATAGTATCTGAACGGATCAATATCTGATCTGATCAGATCTATACTAGCGTCCGCAGCAGTTTAGGGTTCCCAAAAACGCAATGTTAATGGGATCAGCCCAGATACCTGCTAGCGCCTGTGTTTTGCCCCTCCCCCTAGCCCAGCCTACCCAAGTGCAGTATCGATCAATCGATCACTGTCACTTACAAAACACAACACACATAACTGCAGTATTCGCAGAGTCAGGCCTGATCCCTGCGAATGCTAACAGTTTTTTTTGGTAGCATTTGTTACAGTTGCTGACAGCCTAGGAGCTTTTTTACCTGTGAGTCTCACTACTGTATCAGTAAATTTAGAGCCCAAAATGGCAAATCGAAGGTACAGTAGTGAAGAGGCCTACACGTTTCTGAGCATGACAGATAGTTAAGAGGAAGTCGCTCATCTGTCAGATTCAGGCTCAGAATACAATCCTGTAGAAGACAGTGGCTGCATGTCAGATAGCTCTGACGACGGAGTTGTGGTCCCTGCCAAGGTCAGGCGTACCAGACTCAGATCTTCTGCTGCTGAGGTGCAAGAACCGCAGGGCTCTCGTATTGAGCAGAGAAGTACTAGTGCCGCTATTCCTTCTGGTGAACTGGCAAGTACCAGCGGTCGTAGTCAAACCAGCACTGCAGTAACACGTGGCGAGTCCCATAAGTGCAGTTCAAGCTCGTGAGGTGGCAAGCACAAGTAGTGTCCTGCTGCCACCAAGAAGACAAAGACAGGCCCGTCGAGCCAATAGTGCCCTTCCTGCTGCATTCGCCAATCCTAATTGGGAACCCACCACTTCTGTACTTTCCCCATTCACTGGCCAACCCAGCATTCAGGTGGAAATTTTACATCATTTGATTTTTATTCGCTGTTTTTCACCGAAGATCTCTATAGATCTATTGTGGACCAAAGTAATTTGTATGCTGGTCAATACATTGCCGCTAATCCCCAGTCCTCCATTGCCAGAGATTGGAAACCAATTACGGTTTCCGAATTTTAGATCTTTCTGGGCCTATCCCTAGACATGAGCATAGTTAAAATGAGTACGTTGCCGTCATATTGGTCCACTGACCCAATTAACCATATGCCCTTGTTCTCTGTTTCCATGGCCAGGGCACGATACGAGCAGATCCTGCGGTTCATGCATTTCAACAACAATGAACTCTGTCGTCCTCGTGGAGACCTTGGATACGATCGGCTCTACAAAATTCGGCCCCTTGTAAACCACTTCAACCAAAGTTTTGCAGACTTGTTTACTCCCCATCAAGTTGTCTGTGTTGATGAGTCCCTGATTAAGAGCCCATTCACACAGGGGCAACACGACTTCCAGCGCGACTTTGGGAGGCAACTTGGACACCACTTGAGTATGAATCACAGCACGACTTGGGGCAACTTACAACACAACTTGAAGTCGCCTCCAGGACAGGGAACTTTACAAGTGGCCAATCAGAGCTTATCAGCTGTGTGTGAGAAGGAGGGGGCTGGCTGTTTAGTGGAGGAAATTACTTTGTTTCCTTTCTGCTTCCTGTAAAGTTGCCTCAGTATGAACAGTGATCAGACTTGGAGGCAACTTCCACTGAAATCAATGGGTACAAGTTGCCTTCAAGTCGGATTGAAGTAGTACAGGAACCTTTTCTGAAGTCGGAGCGACTGCAGTAGTGTGCATTAAGACGGATCCATTCATTTACATTGATTTTTTCGTGTAGCGCGACTTGAGGCGACTAGGGGCGACTTGGGGCGACTTGAAGTCGGATCCAAAGTTGCCCCTGTGTGAATGGGCTCTTAGTGTTCTGGCCGCTTGTCTTTCAAACAGTACCTTCCCAGCAAGTGTGCCAGATACGGGGTCAAGATGTATAAGCTCTGTGACAGGGCCACAGGCTATACATGTAATTTTATGGTTTACGAAGGAAAAGATAGCCACGTAGAGCCAGAGAACTGCCCAGATTACATAGGGAGAGCTGGCAAGATTGTGTGGGACTTGGTGTCACCCTTATTTGGAAAGGGAGTACCATTAGTATGTGGACAATTATTACACGAGCGTGCCACTTTTTAGTCACTTGTTTGATCATCAGATTGGAGCATGTGGCACTGTGTGACCTAATTGCTGGGGCTTTCCCCAGTGGCTTGTAGATTCCCGTCTTAGGTTAGGGGAGAGAGCCTGCTTGCAGTGTAATAATTTGCTCGCTGTGAAGTGGAGGGATAATAAGAATGTTTTCGTTCTTCACTCCCTTCATGCAGACACGACAGTCCAAATTCCTACGGCGCCTGGTGGTGTGGAAAAACCCCACTGTGTCCACGAATATAACCGAAATATGGGAGGGGTGGACCTCAACGACCAGTTGTTGGCGCTGTACCTAGTTGCCCGTAAGGCTAGACGCTGGTACAAAAAAGTGTCTATATTGGCTTTGCTGAATGCTCATGTACTATACAGAGCTTCAGGACGGACTGGATCCTTCCTTAACCGGTTCCCGACCGGCACACACCGATGTACGACGGCGGAATGGCACGGCTGGTCAAATGGGCGTATCCGTACGTCCCTTTGAATTTGCCGCTGTGCCATTGCGTGCGCGCCGCCCGGGAGCTCTGAGTCGGGTTGCAGGTCCCGCGGACTCTATCGCCACGGGGATACCTGCGATCGCCTCACAGAGAGGACGAACGGGGAGATGCTATTGTAAACAAGCATCTCTCCGTTCTGCCTAGTGACAGTGTTACTGATCTCTGCTCCTTGTGATCGTGAGCAGAGATCAGTGACCTGTCACACGTAGCCACGCCCCCCACAGTTAGTAACACTCCCCAGGACATACTGAACCCCTCCCTAGCCCCCTAGTGGTTAACCCCTTCACTGCCAGTGTCATTTACACAGGAATCAGTGCATTTGTATAGCACTGATTGCTGTATAAATGACAATGGTTCCAAAAATGTCCGATGTGTCCGCCGTAATATCGTGATAAAAATCGCTGATCGCAGCCATTACTAGTAAAAAAAAAAAAAAAATTATTAATAAAAATGCCATAAAACTATCCCTATTATGTAAACGTTATAACTTTTGCGCACTTATTGCGAATTTTTTTTATTTATTTTTTTATACCATAAATATGTAGAAGAATACGTATCGGCCTAAACTGCGGAGAAAAATTTTTTTTTTAAATATTTTTTGGGGATATTTATTATAGCAAAAAGTAAAAAATAATGCGTTTTTTTTTTTCAAAATTAACGCTATTTTTTTGTTTATAGCGCAAAAAATAAATAAACGCAGAGGCGATCAAATACCACCAAAAGAAAGCGCTATTTGTGAGGAAAAAAGGACGTAAATTTTGTTTGAGAGCCACGCCGCACGACCGCGCAATTGTCAGTTAAAGCGACACAGTGCCGAATTGCAAAAAGTGCTCTGGTCAGGAAGGGGGTAAATACTTCCAGAGCTGAATTGGTTAAATTCCAGGAAGAGATCGTCAGAGCCCTTCTGTTTCCAGACGCCTCACCTTCCCAATCCAAATGCAGTAAGCCAGCTGCATGAGAGGCATTTTCCGTATGTCCTCCCGAGTACCCCTATCCAAAGAGCCCCCCAAAGAAGATGTCTGCAGCAAGCGCAGATATAGGCGTGATACCCGCTATTATTGTCCCTCCTGTTCTGACAATCCTGGTCTTTGTATTGGTGAATGTTTTGAACGCTACCATACACTAGTTGAGTATTAGCGTAGGGTACAGCACTGTTCAGACTAGGACACACTTTCACAGGGTCTCCCAAGATGCCATCGCATTTTGAGAGACCCGAACCTGGAACCGTTATAGTTACAACAGTTAGTTACAAAAAAAAGTGTAAAAGAAAAAACAAAAAAAAAAAAAAAAAATATATAAAATAAAAAAACCACAAAAAAAAAAAATGAAATAAAAAAAACAAAAATAGTTGTCGTTTAATTGTGTTCTCTCTCTCTCTCTATTCTCTTTCTATTGTTCTGCTCTTTTTTACTGTATTCTATTCTGCAATGTTTTATTGTTATTATGTTTTATCATGTTTGCTTTTCAGGTATGTAATTTTTTTTTATACTTTTACTGTTTACTGTGTTTTATTGTTAACCATTTTTTTGTTATCAGGTATACCATTCAGCTGCAGCGCCAAGAAAGGGGGCTTTCATCATGACAAATATGGAGTGTGGTGGTCCCATCCCTTACGTAATGAATCATAGAACAAAGAATCCCCCTTAGGTTGGGACTTTGACAGACCACCAGACTCATTCAAATAAAAAAATATATTTTATTGATCTACTTTAAAGAGACGTAGGAGCGTCTATAGTGTATGGTGTATACGCTGTATATTCAGCTGCAGCGCGGATTTATTTATCTTGACAGCAACAGCGTTTGCTTCCATGATACATAAAGCCGTGACCCCAGCGCTGTAGGAGGTAAGCATGGGGGCAGCAAGGATGGAGGAGCGATTTGCCCCTAACTTTTGTGGGCGGTTGCCCCCATGCTTCGGTGTGTGTGTGTGTGTGTGTGTGTGTGTGTGTGTATGTATGTATGTATGTATGTATGTATGTATGTATGTGTGTGTGTATATATATATATATATATATATATATATAATTTTTTTTTTTTTGCAATAAAAAGTATGTGAACCCTTTCGGAATGATATAGATTTCTGCACAAATTGATCATAAAATGTGATCTGATCTTCATCTAAGTCACAACAATAGACAATCACAGTCTGCTTAAACTAATAACACACAAAGAATTCAATGTTACCATGTTTTTTATTAAACACACCATGTAAACATTCACAGTGCAGGTAGAAAAAGTATGTGACCCCCTAGACCAGTGATGGCGAACCTTGGCACCCCAGATGTTTTGGAACTACATTTCCCATGATGCTCATGCACTCTGCAGTGTAGTTGAGCACCATGGGAAATGTAGTTCCAAAACATCTCGGGTGCCAAGGTTCGCCATCACTGCCCTAGACTAATGAGATCTCCAAGAGCTAATGGAGTGAGGTGTCAGCCAACTGGAGTCCAATCAATAAGATGAGATTGGAGGTGTTGGTTACAGCTGCCCTGCCCTATAAAAAACACACCAGTTCTGGGTTTGCTTTTCACAAGAAGCATTGCCTGATGTGGATGATGCCTCGCACAAAAGAGCTCTCAGAAGACCTATGGTTAAGAATTGTTGACTTGCATAAAGCTGGAAAGGGTTATAAAAGTATCTCCAAAAGCCTTGCTGTTCATCAGTCCACGGTAAGACAAATTGTCTATAAATGGAGAAAGTTCAGCACTGCTGCTACTCTCCCTAGGAGTCAGCGTCCTGTAAAGATGACTGCAAGAGCACAGCGCAGACTGCTCAATGAGGTGAAGAAGAATCCTAGAGTGCCAGCTAAAGACTTACAAAACTCTCTGGCATATGCTAACATCCCTGTTAGCGAATCTCTGATACGTAAAACACTAAAAATGATTGGATTTCATGGGAGGATACCACAGAGGAAGCCACTGCTGTCCAAAAAAAACATTGCTGCACGTTTACAGTTTGCACAAGAGCACCTGGATGTTCCACAGCAGTACTGGCAAAATATTCTGTGGACAGATGAAACCAAAGTTGAGTTGTTTGGAAGAAACACACAACACTATGTGTGGAGAAAAAGAGGCACAGCACACCAACATCAAAACCTCATCCCAACTGTGAAGTATGGTGGTGGGGGCATCATGGTTTGGGGCTGCTTTGCTGCATCAGGGCCTGGACGGATTGCTATCATTGAAGGAAAAATGAATTCCCAAGTTTTTCAAGACATTTTGCAGGAGAACTTAAGGCCATCTGTCCACCAGCTGAAGCTCAACAGAAGATGGGTATTGCAACAGGACAATGACCCAAAGCATAGAAGTAAATCAACAACAGAATGGCTTAAACAGAAGAAAATACGCCTTCTGGAGTGGCCCAGTCAGAGTCCTGACCTCAACCCGATTGAGATGCTGTGGCATGACCTCAAGAAAACGATTCACACCAGACATCCCAAAAATATTGCTGAACTGAAACTGTTCTGTAAAGAGGAGTGGTCAATAATTACTCCTGACCTTTGTGCACGTCTGATCTGCAACTACAGGAAATGTTTGGTTGAAGTTATTACTACCAAAGGAGGCTCAGCCAGTTATTAAATCCAAGGGTTCACATACTTTTTCCACCTGCACTGTGAATGTTTACATGGTGTGTTCAATAAAAACATGGTAACATTTAATTCTTTGTGTGTTATTAGTTTAAGCAGACTGTGATTGTCTATTGTTGTGACTTAGATGAAGATCAGATCACATTTTATGACCAATTTGTGCAGAAATCCACATCATTCCAAAAGGGTTCACATACTTTTTATTGCAACTGTGTGTGTGTGTGTGTGTGTATATATATATATATATATATGTGTGTATATGTGTGTGTGTGTATGTGTATATATATATATATATATATATATATATATATATATATATATATTAGGCACAGATTGCGATTAAATTTTTTTTTATTTTTTTATTCTGGTTTTTTTTTGCTTTGCAGGTATGGTATGTCTTACTGTTATACTGTAATGTTACTTTGTTTTATTGTTAACCATCATTTGCTTAGCAGGTACGCCATTCAGTTGCAGCGCGGATTTATTTATCTTGACAGCAACAGCGATTGCTCCCACGATACATAAAGCCGTGACTCCAGCGCTGTCTGAGGTGATTTCACCACCACAGTTAAAAACAAAATGGTGCATGTATGTCCATCATTAGAAGTGGGTGGATGAAGGGAGGTATTCTAATAGTGGGCATACCCACCGATCAATCTCTTTTTTTCGTGCAGTAAACAGGCTGCATGAAAAGAAGATTATATCATATCACCTTCAATGGGAGGAAGATCTTGGCAAAAAGTTGGACTCGGAGGACTGGCAGATTATGACGATATCTCTTACAAAAATCTTGAGAAATGTTCTGATCCTAGAAAATGCATACAAGATCTACTACAGATGGTACTACACGCCTGCTAGGCTAGCTCATTTTTCCTTGTCAAAAGAAGTTTATTGAGTATACAATGTTATAAAGATACATAAAGATACATAAAGTAAGTTTACAAGGATCTATAAAGTAAGCTTATTGTTTTACAGTAGGGTTTATATAGGTAAATATCATGAAATTTCAAATATTAAACATTGGGTTCACGTAAATCTAAATTAAAGATATATATCATTTCCTTAGTTACTTTTGTAGGTATTTAAATGATTTATACCTACTATACATATTGTTTACAAGTAGAGTGTATATAGGTCAAATAAATTCTGATAATGAGCTTTAATCGTAAGGTGGAGAAAAGGAAAGAGAAAGAAGAAAAAGGGTTGAAAGGTAGAGGTATGGTCCACAAGGTTGTCCCGCTCGTCAGTTTATTATTCTTTTTAGTTCTCTTTGAAGCCTTAGAATGGGTGTCTCTGTAAGTCATTTAATCTGTTACCATGGCAACAGGACAGAGTCATTGAAGTTTGACAGGAACTGTTGTTTTATCCAAGGATGCCAAAGTTTTTCAAATTTTGGAATTTGATTTTGATCGATGGCTACCATCTTAGCATGGGACATTGTATTATTCATTCTGTGAATTGTTTCTGCTAGTACCAATGTAGGAGATTTCCATGCCTTGGCCACTGTTTGTTTTGCAGCTGTTATTAGTTGGATCATAAGTTTGAATTGAGTGTTAACCATTCCGGTTTTAGATTAAGTAAAGTTAAATATGGATCTGGTTGTATTATTTTTTTAAATATTTTAGATGCAATCACGAAGACTTCCTTCCAGAAGGTTTGGATTACTGGGCACGTCCACCATATGTGTAAATATGTGCCTATTTCTGGGCATCCTCGAAAACAAAGAGTTGAGGTATTAGGTGAATATTTTGCCACTCTAGCGGGTACAAGGTACCAGCGAGTTAGGACTTTATAATTTGTCTCCAGTGCTAAGATGTTGGGTGAAGATGACTTAGATGTGAGCCATATATTAGACCAGTCCGTGTCTTCTAAAGTTCGTCCCAGGTCCTCCTCCCACCTCTGAACGTAAGAGGGTCTATTAAGATTTGCTACTCCATATAATTGATTATAAAGTGATGAAATTGTACCTTTAGCAAATGGATCTTTTGTACAGAAGGCTAGCTCATTTTATCCCCTCTTATCCACCTTACTGTTTTCGGGGTTGCTTGCTGGAGGGCACTATGGTTTACATATGGTGGACGTGTCCCAAAGTTTGTAGACTGTGGGTCAGGGTTTACACCCTTTTGCGCAACATGTTCCACTCTAATCTAAAGAGAGATCCATATGAAGCCCTTCTATGCAAACCAATCCTGGAACTTCTTCGCCCAGAACGTCAGTTGGCCCTGCACCTTTTCAATGCAACTAAGTTGACCATTGCGCGGTCCTGGAAAACCCCTATATTCAGTTTTGAGGCAGTGAAGAATCGAATGAACGATATAATGATAAATGAGAAATTAACGTCCCTGGCTTCTGATACGCACAGTAAATTTCTTAGAGTTTGGCAACCATGGATATCATACAAACAGTTTGATAACCTGCCTTTGTCAATCTAGTAGCCTCCGGATGCCCCCCCCCCCCCTTGTAAACTGGACTCCTTCCTCTTTTCTGCCTTTTCTCTTTGTTTCCTTTCTCTTTTTCTCTTTTGATTCCCCCTATCTCTTTCTATCAACTTACTCTTTACCATTTCTTTTATCTTTTAATGTAATCTCCTTTGTGATTTTTTTTCACTAAGGAGTTAATTCACTTATGATGGTTTTCGTGATATGAATCAACCAAAGGAAAAGGGAGAGAAGGGAAAAAAAGAAAAGGGAAAAAAAAAAAAAGAAGAAGAATTTAGCCTAAAAAATGTTTTTTCCTTTTTTTTTTTTTTTTTATTATTGATCACTTATAAACGTGTTATTTACTTTGAATATGCACCCAATGAACAACAAAACACTTTTAAGATATAGATTACATTTTTGTTATGATATACTGTAAATGCTCTTTGTCTTTATATATAATTTTTTATTTTCTATATTTTTGTACTGTAGTTGTAGTAAGTCTGTTGTACTCATTTTTTCTATCAATAAAAACCTTTGTAAAAGAAAAAAAGATTACACTATATGCCCAACAAGGACCAGCAATGTACTGGCATGTTCCTGGACTTTGAGTGGTTATACCAGAATGATGCCTGCGGGTTTAGGTATCATCTTGGCATCATTCTTTTCAGCCAGCGGTCGGCTTTCATGTAAAAGAAATCCTAATGGCTAATTAGCCTCTAGACTGCTTTTACAAACAGTGGGAGGGAATGTGTCCCCCCCCCCCCCCCCCCACCGTCTTCCATGGTTTTCTCTGGCGCAAGCGTCGGTCTGGCGTCAAATGTAAACAGCAATTGCACCATGCATGTGAGGTATCACCGCGAAGGTCAGATCAAGGGCAGTAATTTTAGCAGTAGACCTCCTCTGTAAATCTAAAGTGGTAACCTGTAAAGGCTTTTAAAAATGTATGTAGTTTGTTGCCACTGCATGTTTGTGCGCAATTTTAAAGCATGTCATATTTGGTATCCATGTACTCCATGTAGATATCCATGTGGATCATCTTTTTTACTTCATCAAACATTTGGGCAATATAGTGTGTTTTAGTGCATTAAGATTTAAAAAAGTGTGTTTTTTTTTTTTCCAAAAAAATGCAAAAATGAAAAATGGCTGCGCAAATACTGTGTGTGGAAAAAAAATTAAACACCCACCATTTTAATCTGTAGGCCCTTTGCTTTTAAAAAAATATATAATGTTTTGGGGTTCAAAGTAATTTTCTTGCAAAATAAAAAAAAATGTAAACAAAAAGTGTCAGAAAGGGCTTTGTCTTCAAGTGGTTAGAAGAGTGGGTGATGTGTGACATAAGCTTCTAAATGTTGTGCATAAAATGCCAGGACAGCTCAAAGCCCCCCACCCCCCCCCAATTACCCCATTTTGGAAAGTAGACACCCCAAGTTATTTACTGAGAGGCATGTTGAGTCCATGGAATATTTTATATTTTGACACAAGTTGCGGGAAAAAGACATTTTTTTTTTTTTTTTTGCACAAAGTTGTCACTAAATGATAAATTGCTTAAACATGCCATGGGAATATGTGAAATTACACCCCAAAATACATTCTGTTGCTTCTCCTGAGTACGAGGGTACCACGTGTCTGAGACTTTTTGGGAGCCTAGCCGTGTACAGGACCCCAAAAACCAATCACTGCCTTCAGGCTTTCTAAGGGTGTAAATTTTTGATTTCACTCCTCGCTGCCTATCAGTTTCGGAGGCCATGGAATGCCCAGATGGCACAACCCCCCCCCCCCCCCCCCAAATGACCCCATTTTGGAAAGTAGACACCCCAAGCTATTTGCTGAGAGGCATGTTGAGTATTTTGCAGATCTCGCTTTTTGTCACAAAGTTTTAAAATTTGGAAAAAATACATTTTTCTTTTCTTTCTTCATTTTCAAAAACAAATGAGAGCTGCAAAATACTCACCATGCCTCTCAACAAATAGCTTGGGGTGTTCTACTTTCCAAAATGGGGTCATTTGGGGGGGGGGGGGGTGCGATCTTGGCATTTTATGGCCTTCGAAACTGTGATAGGTGGTAGTGAGGCATGAAATAAAAAATTTACGCCCTTAGAAATCCTGAAGGTTTCGGGACCCCGTACGCGGCTCCCAAAAAGTCTCACACATGTGGTATCCCCATACTCAGGAGAAGTAGCAAAATTTATTTTGGGGTGCAATTCCACATATAACCATGGCATGTGTGAGCAATATATCATTTAGTGACAACTTTTTGTTAAAATTCTTTTTTTTTTGTCATTATTCAATCACTTGGGACAAAAAAATTAAATATTCAATGGGCTCAACATGCCTCTCAGCAATTTCCTTGGGGTGTCTACTTTCCAAAATGGTGTCATTTGGGGGGGGGGGGGGTTGTACTGCCCTGCCATTTTAGCACCTCAAGAAATGACATAGGCAGTCATAAACTAAAAGCTGTGTAAAATCCAGAAAATGTACCCTAGCATGTAGACGCTATAACTTTTGCGCAAACCAATAAATATACTATTGACATTTTTTTTTTTTTTTTTTTTACCAAAGACATGTGGCTGAATACATTTTGGCCTAAATGTATGACTCAAATTGAGTTTATTGGATTTTTCTTATAACAAAATGTAGAAAATATTTTTTTTTTTCTAAATTTTTGGTCTTTTTCCATTTATATCGCAAACAATAAAAATTGCAGAGGCAATCAAATACCATCAAAAGAAAGCTCTATTTGTGGAGAAAAAAAAAGGACGCAAATTTCGTTTGGGTACAACATTGCATGACCATGCAATTACCAGTTAACCACTTCCCTACCCAGCCATAGACATATGACGTCCACAGATGGGATCTCCCATCCTGGGTGGACGTCATATGATGGCCTGGGATTCCCGGCCGTCTAGGGGGCGCACGCGCCCGCCGCGTTGCTCGGGACCCGGTGTGTGTGCCCGGCGGCCGCGATGTGCACCGGGCACCCGCGATTGCCGTTAACCGGGCCGGACCGTGGATCTGTGTGTGTAAACACACAGATCCACGTCCTGTCAGTTGTGAGGAGAGCGATCTGTGTTCCTAGTACAGCGGAACACTGATCGGTCTCCTCCCCTTGTACATCCCCGCCCCCTACAGTTAGAAACACTCCCTTAGGAAACATAATTAACCCCTTGTGTCCCCCTAGTGGTTAACCCCTTCACTGCCTGTCACATTTACACAGTAATCAATGCAATTTTATAGCATTGATCGCTGTATAAATGTGAATGGTCCCAAAAATGTGTCAAAAGTGTCCGATGTGTCCGCCATAATGTCGCAGTCACGAAAAAAAATCACGATCGCCACTAAAAAAAATAAATAAATAATTTTTTTTTAAAAATGCCATAAATCTATCCCGTATTTTGTAGACGCTATAACTTTTGCGCAAACCAATCAATATACGCTTATTGTGATTTTTTTTTACCAAAAATATGTAGAAGAATACGTATCGGCCGACACTGAGGAAAAATTTTTTTTTTTTTTTTTTTAAATTGGGATATTTATTATAGCAAAAAGTTAAAAATATTGTGTTTTTTTTCAAAATTGTCGCTCTTCTTTTGTTTATAGTGCAAAAAGTAAAAACCGCAGAGGTGAACAAATACCACCAAAAGAAAGCTCTATTTGTGGGGAAAAAGGGACGTGAATTTTTTTTTGGGTACAACGTCGCACGACCGCGCAATTGTCGTTTAAAGTGCGACAGCGCTGAAAACTAAAAATTGGCCTGGGAAGGAAGGGGGTGAAAATGCCCTGTATTTACCGGTTAAAGCAGTGCAATGCCAAATTGTAAAAAGTCCTCCGGTCTTTAGGCAGCCGAAAGGTCCGGGGCTTAAGTGGTTAATGTATAGTAATTTATAGACTCAAATACCAGATGTGCCAGGAACATACTGTTAGTGCAACACCCTCAGAAGCAAAGCAGCAAATAGGCTGGCTTTAAAGGACCAGATGCTGCCAAAAGATGAGTTTATAGCTGGCCTCTACTGCCAGCACATGAGCCAAGCTTTTGATCACAGTGGTTCTAAATTTGTTTCTAAGTTTCTGTAACAGTTGAGCTGAGGTTGGATTTCCATTTTGACACATGGGGGGGATTGGTCTGTGTTACCAGAAGTAAAAAAAATATATAAATATATATATAATTTCTTTAAAGGCCATAACTGTTGAGAGGTACAATCTGGTTTTCTGTTCTAGATTGGGCAAAATGTTGAAGTTGCAGGTATTGGAATACATCTTAGCTTGAGTTTATAGGTTAGTTGAAGGACCAGAAAACCAAGTCAAAATTCCTATTACCTTAATCTTACAATACAGAGAACAGGACTTGTTTTCTTAGTCCATGGGGTGTATCCAAGCAAATAAACTGAGGGATAGGCAACATAGTGACCAAACGTGACAACAGAACTGAGGGTATATTGTATCTCAGGGGCCTTCATGATGTGGTTTGTTCACTATGGTTCTCTAGTAAACCTCTGCAGGCTTCACAGAACATCTGTATTTATGCTGAGATTAAATTATACACAGGTGGACTCTATTTACTAATTAGGTAACTTGTGAAGACAATTGGTTCCACTAGATTTTAGTTAGGGGTATCAGAGTAAGGCTGGGTTCACACTGGTACGACTAACGCTCCGACATTGAGAGCATGAGTCGCATGACGTGTATAAATGAATGGTTCCCTATGAGAGCCGTCTTAACTGGTCTGATACAAGTTGGTCTGACTTTGAAAAATGTTCCTGCACTACTTTTGTTCGTCTTTGATCCTACTTCAGCTCGTTGAAGTTGGATCACCGTCTTAACCGATCTGACTTTGGCATGCGACTTGTGATCTGATGATCTTGAAGGGGAAGCCCACGCCAAAAAAAAAAAAAACACGGCATAGCGTCCCTCCAAGACCATACTGATTTAAGAGGAATATCCACGCCAAAAAAAAAAAAAAACGGGTGCCCCCCCCCCAAAATCCATACCAGACCCTTATCCGAGCATGCAGCCCGGCAAAAAGCAGCAGTTCTGATTAATTTTTAACCTTGTGAAATTATCAAATGCTAAACTGTGAGCTTAAATAGAGCTAAAGCCTCAATTTTAAAATCTGTGAACAGGCAGGCTGTTTATTGGAGAAGAGACATGCAATGACTCTTGTGCAATAAAATAAACCTACCTGCCTGCTCGCAGTTTTTCTTATGAATTTACACTGAGCTTTGCACTGATCCTGTGTGGCAGGGTGACTGAACCCCTGCACATGCGCAGAAATGGTGCCATCCTGCGGCAGCCAATGAAAATGACCACTGCCTAACATCTAAAATAGGCTGACGAGGGACGTTGGACCATTAAGGGAAAGGTAAGCATCGCAGACTTGTAAAGGTAAAAATTTTTTCACCTTAATGCATTCTATGCATTAAGGTGAAAAAACTTTTGACAGTACCGCCGCCCCCAGGCCCCCCGTTTTACTTACCTGACGCCTCGAATCTTCGCTCCTCGTCCTCGTCAGCTTCATTGCAGCTCAGCCTGGTCGCTGATTGGCTGCAGTGGATGGATTGAAAGCAGCGCAGCCATTGGCTCGCACTGCTGTCAATCACATCCGATGACGCGGCGCGCCGGGGGGCGGGGCCGAGTGATACAGCGAGCGGCTATAGCCGCCGGCTGTATCACGGGAGCGCGCCCGCAAGCACTCACCACCGTGCGAGGGAGCTCGCATGAAGGTGGTAAATGCTTGCGGGGAGGAGCTGAAACAGCCGCCGAGGGACCCCAGAAGAGCAGGTTCGGGGCCACTCTGTGCAGAACGAGCTGCACAGTGAAGGTAAGTATAACATGTTTGTTATTTTAAAAAAAAAAAAAAAAAAATAACTTTACAACCCCTTTAATTCCGCTGTAAAGTGTACGTAAACTCTAACAATACATTTCAGTTTTTTGCTCCCTTTTGGTCTGTTGAAGAGGAGCTAAACTCTGCAATACTTTGCTCCTTTCAATGGTCCGGCATCTCATTCTGGCACCTTTATTTCCTACCCAGCTTCCTGTGAGTGACAGGCTGTGGCCAGTGGCGACACGTCCATTAGGGGCACCTGGGCGCAGCCCCCTCTGTCACCCCACTCCCTATATGTAGAATGGATAGATTCATGCATTTTTTTTAAGCACCTGATTAGAGCCAAAGGCTCTAATAGGCTTCAAAAAAGGTGGACTCGGAGCGCAGAGCATTGCGCTCGGAGCACACCCAGGGGTGTTAGAAAAGCAAATGAATATTCGTTTTTCAAACATTAAACCGCCTTTCAGTCAATCAGGAGGCGCGGGTCTAATACCCGTCACCTGAAGGCACAGGCACTCCGATTGGATGCCTAGCAGGAAGGAAGACAAATGGAAGACACATGAGCCTGATCCGCTGCTCATCCCACCCTCCCGCAGCTCGCTAAGCTAGAGTAAGTGCCGGGCAGTCAGCCAGCCAGCCAGCGAGTGGGCGGATGGTCACAGTGGCTGCGTTTGATGGGCACAGTGGCTGCATTTGATGGACACAGTGGCTGCATTTGATGGGCACAGTGAGTCTGCAATTGATGGGTTTTTTTCAGTATTTTTCAGTTTGTTTGCGCCCCCCCAAAAAACTTTGAGCACCAGCCGCCACTGGCTGCAGCCATCTTCATTGCAGTCATCCTGGGCCACAGGGTCAATGTTGGAATGTAAACTGATCTGCGCTCGCTCCTTATCCGGGCTGTGTGTGTCCATAAACAAACACAACACGGCTTGGCCACACCCTCTGCTCTCTGCTCACAGAATTTGACTGACAACAGCAGGAGTGAATGGCTTCTGCTGCTGTCCAATCCTCATGTGAAAAGAGAAATATAGGGGAGAAAAACTGCAACCGGGCACAGTGTTGGATTGATATAGGACCCAGGTAAGTGTTTGGGGGGTAGAGAGAAGGGGGTGACAGCAAGTGGCAAATGATTTTTACATTAATGCAGGGAATGTATTAAGATAAAAGCATTTTAGTTTTTCAGAACCACATTAAATTCACCATTGAAAGTGTTTTATATTTGATGAGTGCAAAAAAAATAAAAAATAGCTGTTCATCCAGCCTGAAATCTTGTGAGCTGATAACCTCCTGTACTATCTGCCTCTGGGCTGTTATCAGTTAGCATTGTTCCCTGCTGTCTCCACAGACTGCAAAACAACTCCCACTCTAATGCAAAGAGAAGGAGGTGTTATGTAGTCCTTAACACACTACCTGTCCTAGGGTGACAACCAGTGGTGGCTTGTCCATATGGGCCGCCCCCACTAATCCATGCACCCGGCCCTTAATTTACATGCAGGGCACTGGGTACATGGATTCCAATGGGGGTTTTTTTTTAAAATTTTTAGAAGCACATAATTAGACCTGGAGGCTCCAATTGGCATCAAAAAAAGGATGGGCTCGGGGCGCAAAGCACTGCTCCCTGAGCCCACCCAGTTGTGTGACAATAGTGAATTAATGTATTATTGTCTTCCTGATTCTCCTCCCGTCCAATCCTGGCTTAGGAAGCAGGTCCTGAGATGGGGTAAGTGTGGGGACCAATTGATCGGCCGACCGGGGGGGGGGGGGTGGCTATGTTGGCAGACAGATTGTAGACCCCACTGCTCAGTACAGTTGTCACCCTAGGACAGGAAGTGAGTATCAGGTTAAAACAAAGGAGAAAAAGTCTTTAAATAAGAAAATAAATGCATCCACCACATCTAAAGACTGGTAAACAGCAAGTCCACGATATTTTGTTCTTGGGATTAGATACACTTAAAAATTGAAGTAAGTTTTTTTTTTTGCCCATCATACTTACCGATGCTGCATCTGTCCCCCGGTGCCTCTGCACTGAAAACCGAGTGATTGAACACCGCCGCTGGCTCGGTTCTCACAGATCCCTGAGCGGAGTGCTCCTGCCTGCCCATCAGCAGCTCTCCGCTCTGCCCTCTCCACTCTCATTGGAGCACTGAGCTGTGGAGGGGCGGGGAGCAGCTGTCTTAGGCTCTCAGCGGCTCGCTGACACGGGTATCAGTCCAGGCACCTGGTGGATCCAGACTTTATTGTCGGGATGACGCGGTGCCTGGACTGATTCCTGTGACGTCAGCAGAGAGCGGACTTCAGACCACTCTCTGCTGAAAACGGGTCACAGGAGTGCATACCTCCCAACATTTTGAGATGAGGGACACCTACTAACAAGCGTATGTAGGCATAGGACACGCCCCATTGCCACACCCCCTTAAAGGAGAATTAACCAAAAAAAAAAAAGGTTAAATCCACAAGGGCTAATTTTTACCACTACTATTCCTTTATATTGGCTTGTAAAAGGTATAAATGCAGCAATTTATAATTTGGATGAAAGGTTTAGCACTGGGAAACACTTTTTGAAAGATAAAAAGTGCATTTTATGTACAATTCTATGGATCGGACCAAAATGAGGAGGAATGAGGGACAGAGGGACATTGCTCCAAATCAGGGACAGTTGGGAGCTATGGGAGTGCAAAACGAATTGCACTGTGACCCAGAGGAGAAGTCCAGCCAAACAAGCTCAGACTGGACTTCTCCTTTCATTATACTGTAAGTCTTTGTGCTTGCCAAGTAAAGGCTGCAGCACTGAATAGTAGACGTGCCTGCCACCTAGTGGCGCGCTGAAGGCATAACACATCTACAGGGATGCCAGGGATGTTCTATTTAGAGCCCACAGGCTTGTGTATTGGATCTCATCTCTGATCTCTGCTTCTCTGATTGGTCACTGTCTATTCCGCCAGCGCTGAACACACAAGGTGATACAATGTAAGCGCTCAGCCTCCATTTACTTCTAAAGCAGAGGGTAAAGGGCGCTTTATCTCCCCCAATCAGGAACTCGTGCTCGGAGCTATCGAAGGGCCCGCCTTTCTGTCCTCATTTGCATATGGAAGATGTGGGCGTGGCTGACACCTCCATAGTATTGTTATGTGGCGGGGAGTGGCGCGGGAGGATGTCGGTGGAGTGAGAGGTGAGTGACGTGTCCTCCCGGTGTCTGTCCGTTCTGTTCTCCGTCCAGACATGAGGGCATGACACACGGATACTTTTATTACTTCTCCGTTTCCCTGCCTCCCACTCACTGACATTCAGTTCGGAGTCTCACCAGTGGGTGGCGCTCCATTCTTCTCACTAATGAAATCAATTGTAGATGTTGGCAGCCAGGGGGCGCTCCATAGCATCATAGAAAGACCCTCTGTCACCAACTTAACCCCTTGCTGCCCGGGGGCCTTGTTCAAATCAGCATTTTTATGCTAGAAAGTTGGTTAGGACCCCAAACATTCTATATTTTCTGGAGAATAAAATGGTAGTTGTTGCTATTTTTCATGCCGCATGATATTTGCGCAACCATTTTAAATATCAAACATAAATTTTCAGGAAAAAATTCACACGCAATTTATTTTAGTACGTACCAACATAATATCCACTTTTTTTGGTAAAATGTAAAAGATGGTGTTGTGACGAATAAATAGATACCAAACATGCCAAGGCTGAAAATTGCACACACCTGTGAAATGGCCACAAACGACAGTACCTACAGTTATCCATAGGTGGCGCTTTAAAAGCCTCTACAGCAGGGATATGCAATTAGCGGACCTCCACCTGCTGCAAAACTACAAGTCCCATCATGCCTCTGCCTCTTAAGTGTCATGCTTGTGGTTGTCAGAGTCTTGCTATGCCTCATGGGACTTGTAGTTCTGCAAAAGCTGGAGGTCCGTTAATTGCATATCCCTGCTCTACAGGTTATCAAGTTAGAGTTGAACGCGTGTTGCTAGAATTGTTGCTCTCTGACATTCGCGGCGATACTGAACATGTAATGCAATAATTGTTTGCACGAGGATGGGGGTGCTGTAAATTATTTAGAATTTTATTTTTTTATAGTGTTTTTTTTTTTTTTTCAACTTTATTGCTATCACAAGGGGTAGACAACAGCCCTTGTGAGAGCTTGGGCAGTGACAGGTACTCTTTATAACAAGATTAGGGGTCTATAAGATCCCTGATCCCTCCAAGGCAGCTGATGAAACAGAGATCTGTTTGATTGGCTGCTTCCCTGGACTGAAACGCATACCAAAGTGATGAAATCCTCATTACTTCCAGCTTCATTCTTCATTGAGAAGAGGGAAACAGCTGATAGGTATTCCTCACCTCTGTGTGCAGCCTACCCAGGAACAGCGGTGGAAAGGAGGGGGAGGGGCTGTCAGGTGATCGGGCAGCTGTATAAAGTCGCTCAATCACTTTTACTGGAAAGCCCATCACCAGCTCTAAGAAATTATACCAGGATCATGGCTACAGCCTGGTATAACTGCTTCCTCTCTGAGACGTGTGTGTATGTATGTATGTATATACAGTATCTCACAAAAGTGAGTACACCCCTCACATTTTTGTAAATATTTTATTCTATCTTTTCATGTGACAACACTGAAGAAATGACACTTTGCTACAATGTAAAGTAGTGAGTGTACAGCTTGTATAACAGTGTAAATTTGCTGTCCCCTCAAAATAACTCAACACACAGCCATTAATGTCTAAACTGCTGGCAACAAAAGTGAGTACACCCCCAAGTGAAAATGCCGAATTGGGCCTAAAATGTCAATATTTTGTGTGGCCACCACTATTTTCCAGCACTGTCTTAACCCTCTTGGGCATGGAGTTCACCAGAGCTTCACAGGTTGCTACTGGAGTCCTCTTCCACTCCTCCATGACGACATCACAGAGCTGGTGGATGTTAGAGATCTTGCGCTCCTCCACCTTCTGTTTTGAGGATGCCCCACAGATGCTCAATAGGGTTTAGGTCTGAAGACATGCTTGGCCAGTCCATCATCTTTACCCTCAGCTTCTTTAGCAAGGCAGTGGTCGTCTTGGAGGTGTGTTTGGGGTTGTTATGTTGGAATACTGCCCTGCGGCCCAGTCTCCAAAGGGAGGAGATCATGCTCTGCTTCAGTATGTCACAGGACATGTTGGCATTCATGGTTCCCTCAATGAACTGTAGCTCTCCAGTGCCGGCAGCACTCATGCAGCCCCAGACCATGACACTCCCACAACCATGCTTGACTGTAGGCAAGACACACTTGTCTTTGTACTCCTCACCTGGTTGCCGCCCCACACGCTTGACACCATCTGAACCAAATAAGTTTACCTAGGTCTCATCTGACCACAGGACATGGTTCCAGTAATCCATGTCCTTAGTCTGCTTGTCTTCAGCAAAATGTTTGGAGGCTTTCTTGTGCATCATCTTTAGAAGAGGCTTCCTTCTGGGATGACAATTTGATGCAGTGTGCGTATGGTCTGAGCACTGACAGATTGACCCCCCACCCCCCACCCCTTCAACCTCTGCAGCAATGCTGGCAGCACTCAAACATCTATTTCCCAAAGACAACCTCTGGATATGACGCTGAGCACATGCACTCAACCTCTTTGGTCGACCATGGCGAGGCCTGTTCTGAGTGGAACCTGTCCTGTTAAATCGCTGTATGGTCTTGGCCACCGTGCTGAAGCTCAGTTTCAGGGTCTTGGCAATCTTCTTATAGCCTAGGCCATCTTTATGTAGAGCAGCAATTATTATTTTCAGATCCTCAGAGAGTTCTTTGCCATGAGGTGCCATGTTGAACTTCCAGCAGGGACATGCCATCAAGGGAGGCAGGTGAGGCAGAGCCAAGCCTCACCTGCCATGAACATAAAAAAAAAACCAATCAAGCTTGGAAAGTCGTAGCTTGGCGACCTTGCGTCACAGAGACCCCAAATTTGGGGGTTAGGTAGCTGAAGTCCTACGATCTATAGTTCCAGGGATACGAGGGCTCCTTGTGTCAGAAGCTACATACAGAGCAGCCAGTTTAAATACAAGCTGGCACACTCTGTTTGCAGCAGACTGAGAGGATGAGCTCCTCACTTCTTGTCAGAGGCACTGAGCTCAATGGAAAGCTTGGAGTCTTGGACCAATGGTAAAGTACCATTGGCCCAAGCTGTCTAATAAAAATGCTGCAGTGGAGGCTGTCCTCTCACTACTGTGTCATAGAAGGGGCATGTGCTCTCTTCCAGTCCAGCCCTCGTAACTACAGGGAAAATACATGGGTTTATGTGTATAAGATTTACCCACAATCCCATGGTTTTTCTCACACAGTTAAGAGGGAAAATAAGAATCTACTGCTGTTGAAAAGGTACAGTTTTAATCAAACTAAATCATATATTATTTTGCTATATGTTATAGCATAATAATTTATTATTTATCTATTTACTGTGAAATTACTAGTTGGAAGTTATAACTTCAAACTTCAGTAATTTGTCCGTTAAGTCACCTGCTTGAGTAGTTTTTGAAAATATAGTAAATTACCTTAAAAATAATATATAATAATTTGTTTATTAAATTCTGACACTTCTCTCCTACATGTAAAAATCATGTTTTTTCTAGAAAAATACTCAGAACCCTCACACATTATATCTATATCTATATATATTTGTTTTTAGCAGACACCCTAGAGAATAAAATGGTGGTCGTTGCAACTTTTTATGTTACACGGTATTTTCACAGCAATTTTTTATACACTTTTTTTTTTTGTAAAGAAACAGTTTTATGAATAAAAAAAACAAAAAAAAAAACAGTAAAGTTAGCCCGATTTAAAAAAAAAAAAAAAATTAGTATAATGTAAAAGATGACGTTACACCGAGTAACTAGTTAACTAACATGTCACGCTTTAAAATTGCATACACTTGTGGAGTGGCGCCAAACTTCAGTACTTTAAAATATCCATAGGCGAAACTGTAAATTTTTTTTACAGGTTACATGTTTAGAGTTACAGAGGCGGTCTAGTGCTAGAATCATTGCACTCGTTCTAATGATCGTAGCATATGTAACCTGTTTGTATCTGGCTCTGATACTAGCCAGGGCCTCACCAGCCTCTGCGCTGGATGACTCAAATGAATGTGCATGAATGACTCAAATTTGTCAGCCACGCCAATTTTGAAAAATGACAGGAGCCTGAAAGCAAAAGAAATGAATAACCCCCACAACCCTGTAATTGGGGGGGGGGGGCTGGGCATGCTGACTAAGTTTCATGTTACACCCTAAGCAGGGATCAGCTTGGGCGTCTGCCTGAGCTATCCCACAGTGAAGCTGTCAAAGCTGTCAGCCAGTCCTGGGTGATGGGGGCATTCCTTGCTCTGCAGTCACACGTATACATGCCCTCTGCATATGTGTGGCTGTAGGGTGGGGAATGCCTCTGCTGCCTGTGGTTGACTGTTGGCTTTGACATGGAACCCCACCACTATCATAGAGGATTGTGGTTCTGTAGTCCTTAGAGATCACTAAGAACAATGTATTTTGATGTCAGTCAGCACATGAAGAGAGTACAGGAAGTTATAAGCTCACAAGATTTCTTGTATTATATATTTAACAGATCAAAAGGGAACAAATAATTGAATTTCACTGTTGGGGATTATATACACCAAACACCCCAAGGTTTTGTTGAACATTAAGGGCTCATTCACACCAGAAAGTGCATATAACTGCTTGTTTTTGAGTGCATTTTTACATGCATTTGAAGCACGTTTGACACACGCTTAGATGTTTTTTGGGCTGCATTTAGCACTGCACATTTTTTATAAGTTTTTGGGCTTAGCTTAAAGGGGTGCGGAGCATTTGAAGTGCGTTTGTAGCATGTTCCCTGCATTTGCGGTGCAGAAAAATGCAACAAGATCCCCTTTTTTTTTTTAACTGCACTGCACTGCAAATGATGTGAACTATGCCCATAGGACTACCTTGATTTTGGGCTGTCTATGCAGTTGGAGTGCAGTACAAAATGCATCCAATTGCAGTCAGCTGCATCCCACTGCCGTTCGGTGTGAAAGGGCCGCTACAACATATTGATAAGATTGTTTACATTAAAGGAGAAGTTTGGGGTTTGTAAAAAAATTAAAAAATACTTCTGTGCTGCAGCTGTCCCGTGTGGGCTTTTAGCCCGACAACTGAGTGATCACATGAGCACTCTACTTCATTCAAAAAGCCATCTGAGCCATCTCTATTTGGAACTTCATGTCCCATGATTTATAGGGCCATTGGGCATGATTGGTTCTTACTAGTCACTTTCAGTCACTTCCACTTTGTGTCTTATATCT
This sequence comes from Aquarana catesbeiana, assembly GCF_042186555.1. Taxonomy (NCBI): domain Eukaryota; kingdom Metazoa; phylum Chordata; class Amphibia; order Anura; family Ranidae; genus Aquarana; species Aquarana catesbeiana. The sequence continues at coordinate 112,136,571 of NC_133333.1, read as the reverse complement.
CTAATGGCACAGGCACCAAACTTAGCCCAAATAGATAGCTACAGGGAGCTCCTAAGGACTCTGCAAGCTAAGGAGCCACCCTTATATTAGAAGGTGGGGTCAATGATTAGGATACCAGGTAAAACTGCAGCAAAGGAAAGGTTTCAAACATGCAGGAGCACCATGTAATGTAAGTCTGGACATTACATACTGAAATTCTTACAAACTAAGGGTTGGTACTGTCTTGTTCACATGTATGTCTATAAAAATATACATATGATTTAATGTTTAATATTCAAAATGCATGCTTTAAACTATGAGGACATACAGTATCTCAGAAAAGTGAGTACACCCCTCACATTTTTGTAAATATTTTGTTATATCTTTTCATGTGACAACACTGAAGAAATTACACTTTGCTACAATGTAAAGTAGTGTGTGTACAGCTTGTATAACAGTGTAAATTTGCTGTCCCCTCAAAATAACCCAACAGACAGCCATTAATGTCTAAACTGCTGGTAACAAAAGTGAGTACACCTCTAAGTAAAAATTTCCACATTGGGCCCAATAAGCCATTTTCCCTCCCCGGAGTCATGTGACTCGTTAGTGTTATAAGGTCTCAGGCGTGAATGGGGAGCAGGTGTGTTAAATTTGGTGTTATCGCTCTCACTGTCTCATACTTGTCACTGGAAGTTCAACATGGCACCTCATGGCAAAGAACTCTCTAAAGGATCTGAAAAAAAGAATTGTTGCTCTACATAAAGATGGCCTAGACTCTAAGATTGCCAAGACCCTAAAACTGAGCTGCAGCATGATGGCCAAGACCATACAGCGGTTTAACAGGACAGGTTCCACTCAGATCAGGCCTCGCCATGGTAGACCAAAGGAGTTGAGTGCACATGCTCAGCGTCATATCCAGAGGTTGCCTTTGCGAAATAGACGTATGAGTGCTGTCAGCATTGCTACAGAGGTTGAAGGGGTAGGGGGTCAGCCAAAAAGGAAGCCTCTTCTAAAGATGATGGACGAGAAAGCCGCAAATAGTTTGCTGAAGACAAGCAGACTAAGGACATAGATTACTGGAACCATGTCCTGTGGTCTGATGAGACCAAGATAAACGTATTTGGTTCAGATGGCGTCAACCAGGTGAGGAGTACAAAGACAAGTGTGTCTTGCCTACAGTCAAGCATGGTGGTGGGAGTGTCATGGTCTGGGGCTGCATGAGTGCTGCCGGCACTGGGGAGCTACAGTTCATTGAGGGAACCATGAATGCCAACATGTCCTGTGACATATTGAAGCAGAGCATGATCCCATCCCTTCAGAGACTGGGCAGCACGGCAGTATTCCAACATAACGACCTCAAACACACCTCCAAGATGACCGCTGCCTTGCTAAAGAAGCTGATGGTAAAGGTGATAGACTGACCAAGCATGTCTCCAGACCTACACCCTATTGAGCATCCTCAAACGGAAGGTGGAGGAGCGCAAGGTCTCTAACATCCACCAGCTCCGTGATGTCGTCCATGCCCAAGAGGGGAAGGCAGTGCTGGAAAATAATGGTGACCACAAAAAATATTGACACTTGGGGCCCAATTTGGACATTTTCACTTAGGGGTGTACTCACTTTTGTTGCCAGCGGTTTGGATATTAATGGCTGTGTGTTGAGTTGTTTTGAGGAGACAGCAAATTTACACTGTTATACAAGCTGTACACTCACTACTTTACATTGTAGCAAAGTGTCATTTCTTCAGTGTTGTCACATGAAAAGATATAATAAAATATTTACAAAAATGTGAGGGGTGTACTCACTTTTGTGAGATACTGTAAATATTATGTACTGTATGGGTTATTGTAGTTACACATATGCACATTATAATGACATTAATACTCTGGTGATGGGAGAGGGTTAATTTCCAGCCTGCCCGCTCACATTTGCACTGATGCTATTTGTGAAAGGCTGTCTGTCAGCCCCCAGAGCTGAAAAGCTCAGCATGTTTTATATTTAGTCCCCACCATTGAAATGCTGCATTATATTCTAGCTCTTGCCATTTAGACATTCAACTTAAAGAGCAAGTAAAACCTTAATGCTCAAAATAACTGGAGTATTTATACTACATTACTGATGGACGTCATACTGTATTTCACTCATACAATAACATACCACAATGTAAAGTTATTCACAAACAGCAGGCAGCAAGGTTATGGTCCACATAGTCCAAGTACAGTACCGAATCACAGCGTGTCTAAACTGTGATATTTGGAGTAATTAGCTCAGTGGTAAAAACATTTTTTAGTGAGTTGGTCTGTTTCACAATAAGTTGTATTGGGTTTTCCCAATAGTTTTTTTTTACAATAAAACCAGGCATAATAAAGGAGTGCGAGTAAAGTGACAAAACATACAACTTAAGAAAATCCCAGTTGCACTGTAAGATGCTCCATGCCAGTCTGAACTGTGGTTTAAGGCTTGCCAGCCCACTTTTCTTGAACAAAATTCAAATTCAACAGAAAATCAGCTGCCTGGGCAGTGGTTTCCACCATTAAAAAAAAAACACAAGCTGAAAAACTTTGCCATCTGGCTCTGTCTTCAGCGGTGCCACTGCTTGGGCCTTAAACCTTGGCTTTTGCTTGGTCCCTCGGAATATCTTACATAGTACCTCTGTGTTCATTCAGCTTTCACAGCTCTCCTGGCTCTCTCAGCCTTTTCAGCTCTCCTGGCCCTCTTAATCTTTTCAGTTGCAGCACCCATACCCTGGCCTCTCGATAGGGGATCTCCTGATTTCCCGATCTCTCTCTCGTTTTTCTAAGACCTCAGTTCCCTGGACTCTCGTAGTCATCTTAGCTGTCTATCCTCCAGACTCGCGTAGCCATCTTAACTCTCCCCACCAGCATGGAGTACTGTCTCTTGAGTGAAGTATACCTGTCTCTTAATGGGAGCTCTGCACTATGGCCAGGTCCTTCATTCTAAGGGCTGTGCACCTGCACTTACAGCCTGCCGGTCTCCTGCAAGACCTGGACATTGGGTTGGAGACTTCTTTCCACCCAAAACTTTTCAAAGTCTCTAAACTCTGGGACCCAATTCAGGAATACCAAAACCCAAAGAAAGCTGTTAAAACTGTTTTCTCCGCTCATATTCAATATTCCAGAGCCCTGCACTCTGTATACGTGCAAACCCTGTGATATTTCTATTTCCATTTTCACAGTGGCAGGGCCTTTCATTGGCAAGGCTCGACAAATCCAAGGTGCCATGTTGCCACACCGCAAGGGTTATATGCTTGTTAAATATGGCCATAGATGGTTCTTGGCCGGCTCGGCAAGCACCAGCCGAGATTCACACCCTGTATGGGCAGGCTGATTGTGCCCAAGTCGATCGATCGATCAACTTGGGTACAACCAGCATGTCGGATTTTTCATTTGATTATTGCCAGCAGCTAGAGCCGCTAGCAATAATCACGGTGTCCTCCCAGCAGGGACAGCTTCCCCCATTCCCTCCTTCCCCCTGCTAGAAGAAAACAAAAGCTCCATGGGAGGAATCCCCCCATCAACAATTACTGTGTTGATGGGGAAATCCAGCAAATGTTTTTTCCTGCAACCCGTGGTTGCAGGAAAGAAAAATCGCTCATCTATGGCCAAATTAGGTCTGAGGGGTAGATGGAGGAATAGCACTAACCATATTCCTTGCACCGGTGGCCACTGATGCTCTAATCTTCTCTATGATGCTCTGGGTTGTGGGTTGGCCATCAGCATTCTCACAATGCAGGACCGCTGGTCATGCTTTGTACAGGATGAGGCCAGAATGTGACTGCTGATGGAGCATTCTAGAGAAGAGGCTTCAGGTGACACACAATGTAGTGTAAGCCTTACAATCTTTCCTCTGTCCCTAGACTTAAAGCAGAGCTCCACCTAAAAGGGAAAGCTCTGCTTGTCTGACTCCCCTCCGCTGCCACATTTGGCACTTTTTTTGGGGGGGGGGGGGGGGAGGGAGCTGGTTTTGACAGATACCCGCTCCCACTTCTGGCTTAGTTCACGGTGGCAAACTGAGCCAGAAGTTCACCCCCCTCCTTCCCCTTGCAGCCTTCTGGGACACTTCACAGGTACCAGAAGACTGCGGCCCATTTACAAATCGCTGCGCACTTCGCACATGCGCAGTAGGGCTTCACTGCCGGTTTCCTTAGTCAAGATAGCGGCGCCAGCACCCATTTGCCAATTGAAGAATTGGCTCAGGTGAGAACATCGCCGGATGCCTGGACAGGTGAGTGTCCTTATATTAAAAGTCAGCAGCTACAGTATTTGTAGCTGCTGACCTTTTACATTTTCTGGGGGAACCTGAAGCTCCCCTTTAACAAGCATTTAACCTTTACAATGCAGAGGCCCCATTGCAAGCTTTTTTTTTCTGCTGCCTTTAGTTTGGCTTTAATATATATATATATATATATATATATATATATATATATATATATATATATATATATATATATATATATATATATATATAAAAAAACATTTTTCAAGCTATAAGAAGTTACTATGATAATAGTCGGTGACCTCACTCTCCTGTACACACTCACCTTACAAGAAGTACATAATATCAATAAATAATCTGAAGGTTCCTACAAGTCCCTGTTAACATTTTGGTATCCTAACTTGGAACAAGGCTGGTATAAGGGACCCCTGTGGATGTGAGTTCCTCTTTCCTCATGGGGTGTCTGGAGTCACATAATTCGGGGTGCTTACCAGAACATATGCAGGCAGTGCCTTCCTTCCCTGAGGATTTTCTGATCTGTTTTTGGAGGGATTATCTGAGCGCATTATTTCTGATTCCTGCCCTGGAGACCTTAAATGGAGTATGTATTGTCCCTATGAAATTATTCACCCTCTTGGATATTTGTATGTTTATTTTTGCCATAAAACTTGTAATCTTTTTACGGCAAACAATAAACACTTTTATTTCATTTAAAACAAACATACAGATCAGCTTTCCTTTTCATCTCATTTCGCAGGCTACACACTTGTTCAAGGTCAGTTCCTCAGAAGTATTGAAGCCACTGAATCAGCAATACAGCAATCAGCAATACAACAATCAGCAATACAGCAATCAGAAATACAGCAATCAGAAATACAGCAAGGCGTACTAAATTTACATACTTAGAAATGAAAAACAACTCGTTCAACTGGTGGTGCTGTCCAGTGAGCTGTGGATCTGGTTTGACCTGTCCACGTAGCCTTGCACACAGTTAACACCTATGTAAATTTTATTTTGTTCTCAGCTTTGTAGCACAAAGTGTAATCTGTTCCACAAACATTTTGTGGAATTTGTCCCTTGTGAGAGTTCCCTGGTCCTCTAAACTTTGAACCAATTCCACTTTCAACAGGTTGATCAATAGTTTTCGGCAAAGGGTCACAGCTGTGCACAAAAGGAAAAGATTAGTACAAAACATAACTGCACAGGGAAACATAGCTGTGAAATCCATGAAAGACTGACATTAGAACATAAAAGAAAAAAGCAGACAAAGACACCATGAATAACATCAGACAGCGGTCAGATCCTGCAAACTCCTATAAGGCCCCGTTCACACCTATGTGAATTAGATGCGGATTACACTGCATCCAATTCGCAGGACATTTTAAAATACCTTCATTTGAATGAGGCTGGTTCACATATGTGCGTTGCATTCGCACTGCGAATTGCCCAAAAAAAGTGTGTGTTTTCTGGGCATTGCGGTGCAGATTACAAGCACATTATCTTCTATGGGAACACATCTGATTCTCAGATGCATTCCGTTGTGAACATTCTCTCCTTCTCCTCACTACACCTTCCCCCTCCCCCCTTCTCCCTGCTCAGCTGATCCGCAGATATAACGGAGAGGCACCGCTGAACAGCTGCTTTTTCTCTTCGCAGAGAAAACGGAGCTGGAATTCGCATCGGACTGGTGTGAACCCGGCCTAAAAAATGTGCATGATTAAAGGGCAACTTTTTTAATTTTAACTTTTTTACTTATTATGTAAGGTCAACTTCCACCTCAACCCCCACCTCCATTTTATCTCGGACTTCTCTCTCCCCGCTCATATTAAGCTAGCCATACATAGCTCAGTTTATTAATTCAGTCTGAAATAAACGAAGTCCTCCATACACACAATCGAGGTGGATGGGGGAATCCTTTCGGCTACACTATTGTGTTCTGACAGCGGGGGGGGACTCCTTTGAACATCTCTGGAGAGATGTAAAAATGTCTGTCCACTGACAGTCCCCATCCAACCTGACTGAGCTTGAGAGGATTTTCAAAGAAGAATGGCAGACAATTCCCCAAACCAGGTGTGCAAAGCTTGTCGCGTCATCCCCAAAAGACTCAAGGCTGCAATTGCTGCCAAAGGTGCTTCAACAAAGTACTGAGTATTATGGTGCACTGAGTGTAGATTGAGAAACAAAAATGAATTTAAGGCAGAGTGCCGCCTAAAAAAAATATATATATATTGAAAGTCAGCAGCTACAAATACTGAAGCTGCTGACTTTTAAAATAAGGACACTTACCTCTCCAGGGCGCCTGCGATGTCCTCACCGAAAGCCGACCTGTCCCTCGGGTTCTGGGTGGCGGCGCCGGCATTGCTAGTAAGGGAATCAGGAAATGAAGCCTTGCGGTTTCACAGCCTGGTTCCCTACTGTGCATGCGAGAGTTGCGCTGCGTGTTCTGAGTGGTCCCTACTGTCCTCTGGGACCTGTGTGTCTCCCAGAAGACAGCGGGGGGGGGGGGGGACAGAGGAGGGGTCGGACATGGCGTAGATCGCTGCGGATACTTCATCGATCTTTCACTGGAAGTGGGAGCGAATACCTGTATAAGACAGGTATCTGCTCCCCCCGTCCCCCTGAAAGGTGCCAAATGTGACATCGGAGGGGGGGGAGGATTCCGGACAGCGGAAGTTCCATTTTTGGGTGGAACTCCGCTTTAAGCAACCGTAGGCTGCAATATAACAAAATTGCAAAAATTTTGAGCTGGTCTGAATACTTTATAAGAAATGAAAATATATATCTACGCTTGGAACTAAAACAGCCAGCAGCTGTACACAATAACCTAGATACTCTGCACAATGACAATATAAAGTGCAGCGCTAAGCAAATAAATTGCAGTCTGTGTGATGAAACAATATGCATGAACAATAAGCATACAAAAGACCTAAATCTTAAACTTATGTATTAAGTGCATTAAAAAGTAATGTACTTACTTTAAAATAGTAGAGTTCAGACATGTAGGTATATGCCTCTAAACTCTACTATTTGAATGTAAGTGCATTACTTTTTAATAAATTGGATGTTGATACAGTATCAAACTATGTGGAGTTTCATGTTTCCTCCATACTCTGGTATTCCATTGATGGGCGTCTAATATTGCTTACTGATATACATCATCTGTGGTCACAAGAGAGGATATCCAGGTTTCCCTTTTAGTGGATCCTAGATCCGACCAAGCGCTGTTTGACCTCCATGAGTAAGGGGGGGGGGGGTCGCTGGCTTTCTGATAAGCCTCCATCTTATGCCGCGAACACATGGTCAGACTTTACGGCAGACTTTGCCCGGCGGACTTTTCAAGGTACTTTACGACGGACTTTCTGAATGAACAGACTTGCCTACACATAATCCACCAAAGTCCGTCGAATTCGTACGTGATGATGTACAACCGGACTAAAACAAGGAAGTTCATAGCCAATAGCTGCCCTAGCGTGGCTTTTTGTCCGTCGAACTAGCATACAGACGAGCGGGCTTTTCGACCGGACTCGATTTCGACGGATTGATTTAAAACATGTTTCAAACATGTTTCAAATCTAAGTCCGTCCAACTTTTGAGAAAACAAAGTCCGCTGGAGCGCACACACGATCGAATTGTCCGACGAAATCCCGTCCGCCGGGCAAAGTCTGCCGTAAAGTCCGCTCGTGTGTACGCGGCATTAGTTTTGGTGATGGGTGTCACGCCGCCGGGTGTTTGATCTTCATTTTCAACACACTATCTATCTCTTTAGTTCTACATAATCTTGCACATGATTGCACTTTATTATGTATTATAACACTGTTAAAATGTATATATTTCATAAATCACGCATATTGATTGCACTTTATTTACATAAGTTTAAGATTTAGGTCTTTTGTACAGTAAATCCTTGGATTGCGAGCATAATTTGTTCCAGAAACATGCTTGTAATCCAAAGCACTTTTTTTTTTAAAGTGAATTTCCCCATAAGAAATGATGGAAACTCAGGTGATTCGTTCCACAACCATTTATTCATAAGTCCTTCAGTTTATAGTCCATATAAAAAGATAGCAATGTGATAGGTTGTGTAACCATGAAATGTTCATCCACAAATGGAAGCCTTCACAAGGGGATTAGAAGCAAAATCCAGCAGGAGCTACAGAGTATAAAAGAGAAGAGAGGCGCCTCTAAGTGTAGCAATATGGTTACATTTAACCACTTCAGCCCCGGAAGGAATTGCCTCCTTCCTGACTAGAGCATTTTTTTGCGATTCGGCAAAGCGTCGCTTTAGCCGACAATTGCGCGGTCGTGCGACGCTGTACCCATACAAAATTGATGTCCCCCCCCCCCCCCCCCCCATAAATAGAGCTTTCTTTTGGTGGTATTTGATCATCTCTGCGGTTTTTATTTTTTGCGCTATAAACAATAAAAGAGCGACAATTTTGAAAAAAAAAAAAAAAACAATATTTTTTAGTTTTTGCTATAATAATTATCTCCAAAAAATATATATATTTGAAAAAAAAAATTCTTCCACAGTTTAGGCCAACATGTATTCTTCTACTTTTTTTGGTAAAAAAAAAAAAATCGCAATAAGTATTGTATATTGATTGGTTTACGCAAAAGTTATAGCGTCTATAAAATAGGGGATAGAGATGGCTGGGTTTTTTATTGTGACTGCGACATTGCGGACGGACAGATCGGGCACTTTTGACACTATTTTGGGACCATTGACATTTATACAGCGATCAGAGCTAAAATAGCCACTGATTGCTATATAAATGTCACTGGCAAGGAAGGGGTTAAACACTAGGGGGCGATCAAGGGGTTAAGTGTATTCCCTCAGTGTGTTCTAACTGTAGGGGGGATGGGCTCACTACAACCTGACAGGGAGCAGTAGATCCCTGTCATGTTGCTAGGCAGAACAGGAAAATGCCTTGTTTATATAGGCATCGCCCTGTTCTGCCTCTCCTCACCGCAATTGCGGGCCCACGGCGAACATCGAGTTTGCGGGACTCGGGGGCACGCTCCCACTAGGAGGGGATTTCAAAGGGACGTACGGGTATGCCCTTTTGCCTGCCTGTGTCATTCTGCTGACGTAAATCGGTGTGCAACATGTGGTTAATGAAGGTACAACATTTAACATGGTTGATATTAAAATAGGCACATCTAAGTATGCAGGCATCCGGGGTAGAGCTGTCCACATAGACCGTCCTCCACACCACCGGCTCTCACCGCTGTCAGTCTGAAGACTACCCTGCAGTAGAGCGATTGAACTGCTTGTGGAGCGCAGCTTGGAAGGAACGGCGTAGATGGCGGTGCGGGGGATGGTCTATGTGGACAGCTTTACCCCGGATGAATGCATACTTAGATGTGCCTCTTTTACTCATCAACCATATGAGCTGAATGTTGCTAAATGTTGTACCTTCATTAAATGTAACCATATTGCTACACTTAAAGGCGCCTCTCTTCTCTTTTATACTCAGTTGTGACATGACGCTACTTGTATATCAAGACATTGCTTGTATATCAAGTCAAAATGTATTTTTTACTGAATACTTTATGAATGCACTGTATATGCAAACATGTGCGTTCGCAAAGCTACATGGGTACAGGATATGTACCTCCCTGAACACACACTTTCTCTGCATGGGGCGGTGCATACAGCCTGTAAGCAGGTAGTCGCTTGGATTTGTATATAGACACACTCCACCACCTTTGCATACTGCTTCCGTCACTCCCTGGAGAAAAATGCGGCTGTTCCAGTGACAACTGGAATTTTAGGATTTTCCTGACCTCCATTCCCAGTGATTATGGTAACTAAGACAGAGTGTGAATCCTCCTAGTGTTGCTGGGCTTATCTATCTAAAGCTTACAATAAGGTTTGGTTTTGGATACACTTTGATGCTAGGTAGGTTCTAACAATTGATTGTTTTCTTTATCATTAACTTGCTTTTCACATGTCTGTTTACAATTTGTTATAAATGTATCTCTGATCGATCTTTGCCCTTCTGTTTCATTGTGACAAACATTAGAGGTAAACAACTGTTAGCTGGAATGTTAAATTCCTTTGGTGTCACTTAAAACCTTTTCTCTCTTCTGTCTCTGCAGGGTAATGTATGGGGTGACGCCTCTCAGTTAATCATTCTCCCTGAAGTATTTTTGCTGCCAGCCTTATAGAAAACAGGGAGCAAACTCACTACTCAGCAGAAAGCCCTGAAGAGATTGGCAGAGTCCTCTCCCCTCCTCGGACCTTCTCTACTTACAGCTCATCAGGCTTGTTCTGTGCTCTCTCTTCTCACTGGGAAGTCTATATGTGAGCTGTGATAATATCTGCATCTATAGCTGAGTTACTCGGAGAAGAGCTTTTACCATTTTAAATGAATTACTGGAACTAAGTTACAAATCTCCACGTGGACACAATGGGGCAGCAGGGACAGGGATATGGCTACTACAGGACAGTCATTTTTAGTGCCATGTTTATGGGGTATACTTTATACTATTTTAATCGTAAGACATTCTCTTTTGTCATGCCATCTGTAATGCAAGAAATCAAGCTTGACAAGGATGATTTGGGTGAGTTGTTTCTGTACATTTATTTCTGCTAACAGGCCAGATAATGTTCCCATAACTGCCCTTTTTATATAGTCATTTTAGTTTTCTGTATATGTACCTTTATCTACGATCTTTTTTTAATGTACACTGTATGCTAAATTTGTAAAGATCATGCAATGCAGACTTGATTTAAATATGTTTTAGCACCCTTCCTGCCGTATAATACCTGAAAAAACATAGCAGAATTTAAAATGAAAATAAGTAAATGCTATACACTATACAAATAAATCCGCATTCTTAGTTCACGGTTAATATTTTAGATGCCTTGATATGGGGTTAGAGATTTATCTTTTGCAAAGAAGTACAATCTCATCTTTTCTAAGACAGATTTTGTATAGGAATGCTGCCTGAAGATGAACTTCTAATTATTTTCTTATTTCCTGGAGTAGTGCTCCACCAGGTTGGAATGGCTCCTGCTCTCATGACACTTTCACTATTTAACTGCAGATAAGCGTGATGTACTAATAGCCATAGCAGCTTCTATGGGGCTTGGGGTAAAAGGAGCCCATTAGGGGGGCTGTTTAAACCTAGAATATCTATGTGCGTGTGAAGATAACACATATCAATTACTGTAGTATTAAGGATTGCAGAGGTTGCTAATGAAACTGACCCTCTACTCCCTGTGACATTTCCGACCAAGAGCTGACGTCAGACATACAGGAGGAGACTTCTGAATAGTTGTCACTAGTCATAGATCTTCTTTGCAGGAAGGAGAATTTACATAGTTACATAGTTAGTAAGGTTGAATAAAGACACCAGTCCATCCAGTTCAACCTGAGTGAGTGTGGGTGTGTGTCTACAATTGTCCCTAACCCTGTACATCCCACACTCACATCAGTTCCTACCCTCAATCATATACTAGGGCCAATTTTGGTCAGAAGCCAATTAACCTACCAGCATGTCTTTGGAGTGTGGGAGGAAACCCACGCAGGCACAGGGAGAACATGCAAACTCCAGGTAGGTAGTGTCATGGTTGGGATTCGAACCAGCGACCCTTTTTACTGCTAGGCGAGAGTGCTACCCACTACACACTAAACACCCATGTCTTAATTGTCAACCTGGCCTGCACTGAAATGAACCCAGCCTTGCTCAAGCTGTAAAAATCCCAGCACTATGGGGTTGATTTACTAAAGGCAAAAGAACGGTGCAGTTGCTCAATAGCGAAGTAAATTAGGTAAAGCTTCACTATACAATAAATACCTAATCGCATGCAAAGAAATAAAAAAAAAGAAGAAGAAAACAGTATTTTTGCGTACACATGATTGGATGATGGACTTCAGCAGGGCTCCCCCTCATTTACTAAGCTCTGGAGCAACTGCACTTGCAAAAGTGCACAGTCTATTTGCCTTTAGTAAACCACCCCGTGTGCCGCGTACACACGATTGGACTTTCCGCCAACAAAACCGTGGATTTTTTTCTGAAGGATGTTGGCTCAAACTTGTCTTGCATACACACGGTCACATAAATGTTGGCCAAAAATTCAGAACGTGAGAACGCGGTGACGTACAAGATGTACGACGAGCCGAGAAAAAGGAAGTTCAATAACCAGTGCAGCGCCTTCTGCTTGGTTCAGAGCATGTGTGAACTTTTGTGCGACGGACTTGTGTACACACGATCGGACTTTCCGCCAACAAGCTTTGTTGGCATAAAATTTGAGAACCTGCTATCAAACATTTGTGTGCAGAAATTCCGACAGCAAATGTCCGATGGAGCATACACACGGTCGGACTTTCCGACAACAAGCTCACATCGAACATTTCCCGACCGTGTGTACGCAGCATAAGTCTGTTTTACAAAAGAACAAGCTCTCTTGCATGTAAACAGGGATGAGAAAAAAACATTTAACACTGGCAGGGGAGCTTACAATGATCAGTTTTATTTATTCACGTAAAACCTTTTATCCCAAAAGGAAAAAAATCTGTTTGCTGCTACTGATTATGAAGTGTAAGCTGGAGTTTATCGTCAATTTATCAGTGTATCGAAAACAGCTAAACACTCCCCCCCCAGACTGACTTTGCTGCTGTGCCCCCTGTGCTCCTTCATCCAGAGTGGGGGCACTCTAATACAGGAGATGTGTTACTGGCCAGATCACCAGGTGAAAACCGAGGGGGGGGGGGGGAGCCTAAAAAAAGAAAACTAATGCAGCCACCACATCTAATGATTGGTAAGCTGCAATATTTCATTTTTTATTTTGCGTTTAATACCACTTTTACAAACCATAGGAAGCTAGCATGAGAAGTTCATTGTTCAGGTGTAAAATGGACAAAATAAAAGAAATGCCTGAATTATAACAAGGACCTAATAAGGAACATGACCATTCTTGCCTTCAGATCAGTTTCCCTCATTTTGGGAATACAGGCATACAGCTCTGAACTGTTAGTTGTTGGTGGGTGTTTATATCCCTCTCCCTAATAACTCCCTCCCTCACCTATCCCAGTCTTCTGACCATCATTGGCTCCTTCCTCTCCTCTGGTTGGACACATACTGTTATAGGTGACCACCAGGATCACCTTATGAGCTTTGTAAAGTGCTGTAGATTGGACATGTCCCAGTGAGGCAGTCAGGCAGGAAAATACAAACTAAGCTCAATGTTCTAGAACAGTCCCTGAGCAAAGGTCCCAGCTTGTGCTCCAGGCTTTATTACTTTTCTACAGAGGGCTTGACTCCTGTAACGTCTGGGCTAAGGCCTGACCACCCAGTGTACTGTTTGTTCATGTATCAGACTTATTGCTGCTTTGAAAACACATTGTTTTAATTGCTGTAACATGTTGATAACTGAAGACCAACCTTATGTGACTCACCTTAGCAAGCTATGTTTGTAGTGGTGATGTATTTCCTCCTCGTGCAAAGTTGTGTCTAAAATGTATATGTGTTTTAACCGATTGCTGCACACCTACTGTACATTTACTGAGGCAGGGCGGCATGGGCAGGTTGGATCCTAAAGGTGTACATCATCCAGCCTGTTTCAGGTTAGGGCTGTACATGCGCGCCCCTGCTGCTAATCCACGCTGTCACTGGCTACAGCGGGTTTTGTCAACACGTCCCGCCCAATTCTTTATGGCTGAGACCTGCTAATCCACTGTAGCCAATCACAGTGTTTACATACATACTCTACACAGATCAATGATCTGTTTTTTTCTGCAGGGAGAAAAAACAGCCAGATCTGTTAGTAAAAGCCACATTACACATTGTTAGGCACACAGTTAACCCCCTTCATTGCCCCTAGACATGAACCCCTTCCCAGCCTGTGTCATCAGTACAGTGTCAGTGTACAGTATTATCACTAATCATTGTATTAGTTTCGCTAGCAACATCAGTGTCAGTTGGTGACCCTCCCAGATAGTGTCTGTTAGCACCAGATTGCATTCCCACAATAAGTTGATGATCACCGCCATTACAGTATTGGAGGTCAAGTAATTAACAGGGACCTGTCAGGATACAAATAATGGGGCTGCAATTGCTGATTTGTTTTTAGGTACCAGTTTCAGGACCATAGTTCTCCCTAAAGCAGACCTTCCATGATAATACAAGGACAGCTCCACTCCACTGAAATCTAGTAATCTTGTATTGTCATGCATGGTCTTCTTTAAGAGTCAGTGATCTGGAACAAAAACCTGCACATCAAGTGTCAGGTGCAGTGTCGTATCAGTTTTTTCTTTTTTTTTTTAACAAAATGTTCTGATAATGATAGTGGTTAAAATCGTGAACTTTGTCAGACCTTCAGTGTTCTTTTCTGTATGTGGAGGTGGTGGGTTGGTTTACCCGCCTAACTTACATGATAGACTTTAAACTTTTACAAGACTTCAGTGGCTGCACTCATTTGCGCCAGTGCAGATTTCAAATTGGGAGCAGTGGCTGTACCCATGCAGCCCCACTGCGTTCCAATTGATATGATTTGGTTATGCCTGCACCAAGATGAATGGAACACTGGTGCATCCTGTGCGGGCAAAGAGGGCCCTTTACATGGGTGTACAGATCAGTATGCCTGTGTGAATGAGCCCTAAAAAAATGTTTTTTTGCATTTAAAAATTTATTGGTTTATAAGTATTTAATAAATAAATATACATAAAATATCAGCACGATTAAATACTTTTATTTCTCAGTACAAGCTTTCATACTTCTGTCATTGCAAAGCATGTTGGGTTTATTTTAAGAAGAATTCCCATAAGAAGTTTTACAATACTTGCTGACACCCTCTCTCGTTCTGTTTGGTCAATCTGGTTGCTTATAATAAAGGAAGATCAGGAGTGTCCTCGTGATGTCCCCTGATGTCCCATGCTGCCCCGCTCCCTTCATTCAATAGCCCTATTTGCTAGTAGACAGGCGCAATCCCAGTAGAGTTTTTTTTTTTTGGCTGGTTTGTGCAGGACTTTTTGGTTCCTTTCTGTCCATCCCACCTTAAACAGTCTACTAATACTTTCTAGTAGACAGGGGAACTGTATGGTAACAAATAAAACATAAAAAAATACAAAACATGTTATAAAAAAAAAATATGGGCAGACTCGATAGACTAGTCGGTCTTTTTTCTCCTGTCACTTTTCTATGTTTCTATAAAAGAGTGACAGCTGACTTTGGCTTCATTCACACTTCTGCAGGTAGGAAAGATTGTGCACATGCGTGGTTTCTGCCTGTCACATTTAGGGAAGCCCATTCATTTCAACGGGCTGCGCAAAAGAATTGTTTAACCCTTTTTAAAAACTGTGCTGCACCAAAACGCGTGTGTTAGTAAGATGCATGGGGTACCATTAAGAATCAATGACGTTGTCATATGTTTGCTAAAGGGCTGTGGGTTTTTGTGTGTTTCAAAAAAGTGCACAATTTTGCGTGCGTTCCTGCAGTGCACAAGTGTGAATGTAGCCTTAAGTTATTTACACCTCTGTTTTTTTACACCCACTCCAAAGTAGGAACAAGAGAGATCGAGATCCAGCTGCAGATTATTCACAAGCATATGGTTTTTTTTTCTCAGCACATTTTGACATTATTAATCAGGAATTCATTTTAATATTAAACATTACATATTTATATTTCATATTTTCCAGTTGAAGCTAAAATGCTGTGTGGTGAAGGCTGGGTTCTATCTTTTAATGCTGTACTGTAAATATATATAATATAATATATTTGATCCAATTTGTACTGTAAATAGACCAGAATAGATCAGGCCAAATTACATATGAATTCCTCATAGGGAAGAGCAAACCTTCCCCCCTTAATAGATGCATGTTTGGATTTTCAGTCAAAAAGGTTGGCATTCTGGGCTCAGTTTTCTCATTTGTAAGTTGGGAAGAGGTTCAGGGTGTCACCGCTACAATAAGTCTGAGGCCAAACTTTCTGGTTCTGGATTTATGGTTCTACAAATTTATTTGTAGATTTGCCTGGAACAATTTTTTAAACCACTATGCACTGTATGGGATTTGAACTGTGGCCAGCAGGCTAAGAAGGATCAATAAGGTGACTTTTGGATAATCCAGCCCTGTCGCTATATGAAGGGGGGCACAGAGCAGCTGTGGTGCCCAGTGTATGGAAAACTGCTATAAGGAAAACTGAGAGACTGCACAGGGAGAAATGAGGGTCATTTAGGACACTGCACAAGACTCCAAGTCGCTTGTCAAAATGTTATGACTATGATCCATGCATGTGCAGTAACTCTATTTATTCCTATAGACAGTTTGTACTTTACATTCCAGGAGAATAAACTCTCCAAAGGATTGAATAAAGAGTTCTGCTTATACAGGGTATGTGCTCAGAAGATTTTGACAAGCAACTTGGCGGCTCTGTAGGCAGCATCCATCTGGGTCAGGGACAGGTAAGTGTAAGACCTACCGGGGAATCTGAGTGTGGAGGACAGTGCAGTCCAAGGGTGCAGCTACACTTTAAGGTGCCCATAGACATCAGTGAACATTTACCTCCTCTGAACATTTAAAGTGTCACTAAATCCACATCATATAAAAACTGTCAAAAAATGCTGTATTACATGCAGTTCATACTCAGTCACTATTAGATTTGGGTTTTTTTTTCGTTCTGCAAAAAGCCTGGTTGATCCTGCTGCTCTCTACCTCCACCTTCTATTCATGTCACCAATTCAGCTAGGGATTTTGCAGCTGTGGTGCAAACTCTGCACATGCTCAGTTTTCAGTTCTGAGTCTATGTGGAGCATTTCCTCCCCATCACTTCTGGGCAGTCCATGTGACTATACTGTAGAGTTACTTGTAGGTGTATACACAGTGGTAAATGACGCCCCGCTCCCTCCCTCCTCCTCCATGTCCACTAACCAGCTAAACACAATAGGGGTGGGATATTACATGTAGATTTGGCAATGTTATTGCCAAAAAATAATAAAGATTTAATTTCAAATATACATTTGTATGACAATTTAAAACAGTTTATTGATAATATTTATTTATTTTTAATCTGTTTTCCAAAGGCCTTTTTTTTTTCTTTTTTTTTTGAACATGTGACCAGCAGCAGAGGACTAGAAGCTCCTCCTGCTTATGTTTCCATACAGATAGGCTGGGAAAGATCTGGGTCATGTGACAGCTGTATATCAATTAGGAAAAAGGTACTTAGTTTTTGTTTTGTTTTTTTTAAATAAAATAATTACATCATCCACCTACAGAAATAAAAGGGACAATGTCAATTAAACAGTGTGTGTGTTTAGTATCACTTTAACGTTTGGATCAGGAAATATTGGTATGTTGGATATCACCTCCATGATCTTACCTGATGCTCCCTGGCTGAGCTTGGAGTTCAGTGGATCATCAAGGTTTGATTTTCCTAGCTGATCTTTTTCCTTGAGATAGAATGGTATCCACAGTGCTTCCCACTCCCTCCATAGGCACAGACATGAAAGCTCACCCAATGAATATGTTTGACTGAGAGATTCTCCTCCAATTTAGCAGTAGAATTCTGAAATTTTCTTTGTAAACATTTTCTGCACGCTAATTATTTATCAATCTTCTATAAAATAATTTTATCATCTTTATAAGAAGCTGTGTTCTGCAAGAATTAAAAGATGAATTAAAACTAATGAAAATATTGGTTAAAAAGCAGCTATAATAAACCAGTAAATAATTTGAAGATTCATTTATTATCGTTTTATTTTTTTAATTATGTTTTTTAATTAAGATTTTAATATTACATTAGATTTTTGAAAATGCCATGATGTCTTTTAATGTGTTTTATAGAACTTATGTGTATGTATACGTATGTGTGTGTGTATATAATATATATATATATATATATATATATATATATATATATATATATATATATATATATATAATCTATCATATAACAGTTGTGTATATATAATGCAAATTTATTGTGCCCACAGGTTTGATCACAAGCAGCCAGTCAGCAGCATATGCAATCAGCAAGTTTATAAGTGGAGTCCTGTCTGACCAGATAAGTGCCCGCTGGCTCTTCTCTTCGGGTCTCTGTTTAGTGGGCTTAGTGAATGTTGCATTTTCATGGAGCTCCAGCGTGTCCGTCTTTGCTATACTTTGGTTCCTTAATGGACTGGCTCAGGGATTTGGATGGCCACCCTGTGGGAAGGTGCTCCGAAAGGTAAGCTTTAACCAAGCTGATTTGACAACTGTTGTGGTCTTCCAAAATTAAATTAAAAAATTACACTCTAAAGTCCCCCCCACCGCAAAGTTTAAATGCTTGTTTAGCCTCAGGGAATAATGAATAAGCAGTAATAACTTATCCCATAAGGGATAAGCAGGGGTGCTTAAAATGGATGTACAGGCTAAAGGTTTTTTACCTTACCTACCTCCCTCCCTCCCGCCGTATAGACAAATGATGGCAGCCGGGATGCTCCATTGTTCTGGGAAGACGTCATATGATGTCGCCCCAGTATCGCCGTGCTTGCGCGCCCGCAGGTGCCAATTTGTGCCCATCAGTGAGGCAAGTCAGTGCCGCCCATCAGTTCCGCCTATCCGTGCTGCCTATCATTGCCCATAAATGCCACCTATTGCTGTCCATCAGTGCTGCCTATCAGTGCTCATCAATGCTGCCTATCAGTGCTCATCAATGCTGCATATCAGTGCAGCCTCATCAGTGCCCATCAGTGCAGCCTCATCAGTGCAGCCTCATCAGTGCCCATCAGTGCAGCCTCATCAGCGCACATGAATGAAGGAGAAAAATTACTTTATTTAAAAAAATTCTGACAGAAACAAACTTTTTTTTTTTTTTTTTTTTTTCAAAATTTTCTGTCTTTTTTTTTCATTCAAAAAAAAAAAAAACAGCAGTGATTAAATGCCACAAAAAGAAAGCTCTATTTGTGTGGAAAAAAAAAGATAAAAATTTAATTTGGGTACAGCGCTGCATGACACCGCAATTGTAATTGTGTGACATTAAGGTAAAAAACCTTTCATGGTCAACTTCAATCAAATGCTGTGAGCAGGGTGGATATAAAACAATGATTTTTTTGGAAAAAATCTGATTTTTTTGTTTTTTATTTCTATATAAATCGATTTTTTATTTATTTATTTGTATTATTTTTTTTTTCAAATTTATTTTAATAAAATGCTTTTGGAGTAAAAATCTATCTAAAGATAGTTTTCTATTTACGATACAATAATAATTAAGTTTAGCATGAAATGAAGCTTAGTTATGTAGCATGAGGCTATATATTCTGCAATGTTTACATTTTTGGTAAACTCATTCAATGAATCCAAGCTCTGCAAGCTGACATTACATGCACGGCATTGATGCATTCACACAATTTCACAGTAAGCATAAACAAAAATCCCAAAGTTCAGGAATATTCCTTTATCCCATTGTTTTGCAAATCTAAGTACACTAAGTACTGTATGATTGAATCGGTTCTGATATCGCTGTTTTACTAACCTGACAGCTTATTATTCTAAATAGGAAACCTTCATTTTTGTTTGCAAATATTAAAGATTCTAACTACCAGCAAGAATAAGTCCTTACATTTAAAGAGCACCTGTCATTTCCGATCCATCATGGCAGCCCCTGGTAGTGGGCATCCACTCACCTGCTGCCACGTCCCTCACCTTGTTGTGTCACTGCCGTATCACCAGCCATCCCATTAAAGTGAATGGGACCATCGGTTAGTCAACAGCGGGTCAGAGGAGGAGCCACTGCTGGACAGAGATGACAGTTGCTCTTTAAAAATCTTGATTTAAATCAAATCCACCCTAGTTGTGAGGGGACGCTGACAAAAGGACAACTGTCCTGTTGACAAGTGAGGGAAATCTCCCCATTGGGGTCACAGACAATGTTAAAAACCAGATAGAACTTTTATCTCTTTCCCACCATAAAAAAAAACAAAAAAAACATTTTGAATGGAGTTGGACTTTAAAAATTAGGATGATAACTTTGACTTTCTAAAGCCTGGTACACACTAGCAGTTTTTTTTTTTTCGTTCAACCCAGTGGGCTGAACGAAAAAAACTGAAGAGCTTGGGAGGAGATCCTGTACTAACAATCTGATGTTAGTACAGCCATCTCCCCACTAAGCTATTGTGTTCTGACAGGGGGACGGCCCCGCCGCCAGAACACCAGCCATTGGCTGAGAGCACTGACCAGATGCCAATCGGCAGACCTTTTTCAGTCGTGCCCCTTCATCAGAAGTGGTTTGGCTGGCTTTTGTCGGACTGGCTGCCGTACACACGGGCTGAATGTTGGCCAGTTTCTATTGAACATTCTATTGATATTTGGCCCGTGTGTACCCACATTGCTTAGTTCACCCCCATGCTTTTTTATTCGTACTGAATTGTATACATTTAGTGCAGCATATTATTCCACGTAATTGGGTTTGTAATTGGATTTGTTTTATGCAGCTTATTTACACTAATTGCAATATTCTGTGTTTTCCAGTGGTTTGAGCCTTCGCAGTTTGGCACATGGTGGGCGGTATTATCTTGCAGCATGAATCTTGCTGGCACCCTTGGTCCTATCATTGCAACCCTTGTCGCAGCTAGTTACAGCTGGCGCAGCACTCTTTCCATGTCAGGTCTGATCTGTGTTGCGGCCTCTGTAGTGTGTCTTATGCTCATTAAAAATGAGCCATCAGATGTGGGTCTGAAGAATATTGATGAAGGGCCCAAAAAAGGAAAGAAAGGTGAGCCTCAACCATGTATTCTATGGCAGAAAATCCGAATGCTTTAAGACTCATGCACACCAGGCTTACAAAATGCCACTTTTAAAGGTGTTTGGCATATTTCTTTCAGCCTGTAAAAGCACCTCTATGTAAGCCTCTGGGAGGGGGGGTACTAAAACTGGAGCATGTAAAATATGGTGCAGCTCTACAAAGAAACCAATCAGCTTCTAGGTTTTACTGTCAAAGCTTAATTGAACAAGCTCAATGGCTACCATGCACAGCTGCTCCAGATTCTGAGCACTCCGGTTTTAGTTAAACTCGCCCTATGTGTCCATGCACACATAGGTGTTTATAGGCGTATTAGAAGAGGAGCGTTTACAGGCTGAAAAAAACACCAAAGGTGCGTTCAGGAGCGGAGCTGAATAGTGGAAAAAATGCTGAACGTGCCTAAATGACACACCTAGCGTTTGAGTATTTTGGTTTTCCATTGGCCAGAACACATTAATATTCCAGCCAATGGAATCCATTAAGGCTCAAACGCTTGACACGCCTTAACGCACCTAAATGTATGTGCAATACATGGCTTTTACCGCATTTTTAATCCGCTTTTCTCCTGCTAGGAGTTCAGAGGGACTTAAACAGACACCCTGTATGCATGAGGTCTTAAAGTTTACTGTCCATTTTGGAGTACAAAAAATTTGCAGTCCACAAACATAGGATAGCTAGGAGAAGGAAAGACTCCTGTGTCTGTAACAACATTGTCACCCTAGAATGAAAGAGAGGGGAAATTACCCACAGATGCACTACATTGTCAAAAGTATTGGGACACCTGCCTTTACACGCACGTGAAATTTAATGGCATCCCATTCTTAGTCCGTAGGGTTCAATATTGAGTTGGGCCACTCTTTGCAGCTACAACAGCTTCAACTCTTCTTGCAAGGCTGTCCACAGGGTTTAGGAGTGTGTCTATGGGAATGTTTGACCATTCTTCCAGAAGCACATTTGTGAGGTCAGATTGGTGTGCAGTCATGTTGGAACAGGAAGGGGCCATCCCCAAACTGTTCCCACAAAGTTGGGAACATGAAATTGTCCAAAATGTCTTGGTATGCTGACGCCTTTAGTGTTCCCTTCACTGGAACAGAGGGGCCAAGCCCAACCCCTGAAAAACAACCCCACTATAATCCACCCTCCACCAAATGATTCAGACCAGTGCACAAAGCAAGGTCCATAAAGACATGGATGAGCGAGTTTGGGGTGGAGGAACTTGACTGGCCTGCACAGAGTCCTGACCTCAACCTGATAGAACACATTTGGGATGAATTAGAGTGGAGACTGTGAGCCAGGACTTCTCATCCAACATCAGTGCCTGACCTCACAAATGTGCTTCTGGAAGAATAGTCAAACATTCCCATAGACACACTCCTAAACCTTGTGGACAGCCTTCCCAGAAGAGTTGAAGCTGTTATAGCTGCAAAGGATGGGCCAACTCAATATTGAACCCTACAGACCAAGACTGGGATGCCATTAAAGTTCATGTGCGTGTAAAGGCAGGCGTCCCAATATTTTTGACAACATAGTGTATATATAGACAGCAATGCAAAACTGATAGAGATTTTAACTTTTCCCCACTCTACTATGTGAAAAGTTTTTTTTTCCTGCTATTGTGTCCTTTTAGAAGGGATTCCCCTCATTTTCCTGTCGGGTGACATGGAGAGGAAGTGAGTAGAAATGTTCCCAATGGGGAGAAGCAGAAACTTTACAGAAGGTCTAACCCATCTCTTCTGTTATGAAATCAAACACCACCTCTGAATGCAGTACAGTTTAAAATTCACACCTACAAATACACAGAAAATACAACAAATAAGCAAGTACAATGCTAAGCAAATGAGTTCATATCGGATTATATTATCTCTCAATGTTATAATAAATAAATATGTCACAGCAGGTAATCACTCTTCATTTCTATTATAATCCAAGGCTGAATTGCAGACAGAAACATTTGGTGAAGAATAAAATATACTAATTGGCTGTCTAGCATCTGCAAACTATTCTCTCATGATTAATCTACTTCTATGAAAAGATCCGATGAAATACTCAGATACTTGATTGCTAGCAAGATTAGTCTCATAACACCGTCATGTGTCATGCAATGGTATCTGTCAATTGTATAGAGCTTTATAACCAGTTCCAAGAACACAGGATGCTATGTAACAAATGTGTTTTTTTCCAGGTTCTGGAGCTTCAGATGAGACTACATTGAAGGAGTTTCTATTGTCTCCATACCTGTGGTTGCTGTGTACTGGGTACTTGGTTGTGTTTGGAGTAAAGACATGTTGTACAGACTGGGGTCAGCTCTTTCTGATTCAAGACAAAGGACAATCTGCTTTAATAGGTTAGTATGTGTCATCCTAAATAATGAAATACAATTTGCACTTAAAGTAGAATTCCAGGCAAAAATTCTTACAAAATGCTCCATCCCCTTCCTAACATCTATTTTGACTAACCTGAGTAAAAAAAAAAAATCTGTATACTTACCTATTTTCAGCTTCAGCTCGCTCTGATTTGGTCATGTGATCCAGCTTCCCTGTGTCAGCCAGCCGCAGATGCAGGGTAGAGGAGAGAGTGCTGACAATGCATAGGTCATAGGAGACTATGGATGATGTCACAATCCCTGGCATTACCAGTCTTGTCAAGGGCTCTTTCCTCTACCCTGCAGCTGGCACAGGCTAACACAGAGGAGATCAGGCAACTGGACCAGAGGTGCCTGAAAATAGGTATGTATGCAGATCTTTCCTACACATGTTAGTCAGAATAGTGGTTAGAAGGGGGAACAGAGCATTTTTAAGAGTAGTTTGGTTTGCCTGGAATTCTGCTTTAACCCTTCCGCTGCCAGGTCCATACGTCCTACAAACCTGACAGTGGGGGGTTTTACACACATTCCCAGTTGCTACAGCCATCGGGATTATGTGTAATCGTGACAAGCAAACTCCTGCCTGTCAGGTGGAAGATTGCTTCCACACACCCCCAGCAACGGTGCCCCCGCCGTGTATCCCGGGCTCCGCTTGCCCATCTGCAGTGACGGGAATGACATAGCAGGTGCCGCCAGGCAGAGGGCTGAGAGCAGAGCTCCCCATCCTGTTGACCCAGAAACCGGCATCTTTGACGTCACTTCTGGGTCCGCCCCTCGGACATTGCATTACATTCAGTAGAGCACAGGGGAGACCCTGGATATCTAATTAAATAGAACCTGTCACCAAAAATCTATCACTTAAGCCCCATACACACTATCAGATTTTCTGCTGATTTTTTTTCCTTCAGATTTACCAAAACCATATAATATGAGGTCAAACCTTAGGAGTTTCAATTTGTATGCAATCAGGCAGGCCCTTCTACTACATGGTTTTGGTAAATCTGAAGACAAAAATTAGCAGAAAATCTGATGGTGTGTATGGGGCTATAGGGGACTTTTTTTTACTTGTAAAAAATGTAAAGTTACACCCAAACACATAAAATCCTCTCCAACTATTTTTTGAGGCCCCCCCTCCCCACATATACGCATGTATGAATGTAAATGCACGTGTCGGGGGTGCCTACGCATGAAGACGCCAATTGCGATACTAAACTGATGACCTGTACATTTTTTTTTATAGTGTATAAATATAGGGTACTGAAGTTTGATGCCATTTCACATGCACACAAAAATTGGAGGTTTGACATGTTGAATATCTATTCACTCGGTGCAACCTCATCTTTTATATTTTACCAAAAAATGTGATACTTTATTGCGTTTGTGTGCCCTAAAATTAGCTTTAGTGTATTTTTTACTGAAATTTAGAACTAACACTGTTTTATTCTCAAGGGTATCAGCTTTCAGAAAATATATAATGTTTTGGAGGCTTTATGTAATCTTCAGGCCTAAAATCATTTTTATAAGCATATATGCATGAAATGCAAAAAAACGGCTTTGGCAGCTAAAGAATTAAGACTCTCCATGGTAATACTACCAAATGTGTTGACAAATATTTAGTTTTTTTTTTTTTTTTTTTTTTAGTATAGTATAGGCTATTTCATTCATGTTTTAAGTCAACCATCCACATCCAAATTGCTCACCAATTATTGCAAGTGGTAAAACGTCTGCTTGTGCTACTTTGGATTTCTCCTTTTCTTGGAACACGGACCCATTTCAGCATACTCCATGATTTGGAATACATTACATCAAACAAGTGTACACATGGTGAAAGGACTGTTCCTTTTTCTGGCAATAATAATTGCTGAATAATCAGAGATTTTCCATGTTGCCAAGACTAGGGCTGCACAGGTGATTTTTTTTTTTATTTTTTATTATGCAAATTTAAAAACATTTATTCCCTGTACACACAACCGGTTTTGCTGTCGGAATAAACTCTGAAGGTTTTTCCAACGGAATTCCGCTCAAGCTGTCTCGCATACACACGGTCACACCAAAGTCCAACCGTCCAGAACGCAGTGACGTACAACACGTACGACGGGACTAGAAAACGGAAGTTCAATAGCTGGTAGCCAATAGCTTCCGTCTCGTACTTGCTTCAGAGCATGCATCGTTTTTGGTGCGTTGGAACAACATACAGACGAGTGGTTTTTCCGATAGTAATTTGTTCCGTCGGAACAATATACAACATGTTCTCTATCTAAGTCCGTCTGAATTTTCGACATAAAAAGTCCGATGGGGCATAAACACGGTCGGAATATACGATGAAAAGCTCCCATCGGACTCTTTCTGTCGGAAATTCCGCTCGTGTGTAAGGGGCATTAGTATATAGTGTAAAAATACTGTTTAGCATCACTTCAGGAGATTATAATTATTGGGTAATAGTTAGGACATCAGTCTCATAATAAGTTCAGGGGATAAACTTGATTTTCCCAAGTTTCTCATAAATGAGTGATTGTTTATCAATTACTGTATTTATTGGCGTATAACACTCACTTTTTCACCATGAAAATCAGGTGCAAATTGCGTGTGCGTGTTATATGCCAATACTTCAATTTTAGCTGCCTCGAAGGGGACAGGGAGGGGGTGGGATGAGCGCCGTCAGGTTACATACAGTGAGAATCCTCTGTTTACTTGGCGCCTCTGTATTAAGTCCCATCTCCTGGGCCGCCATTGGACTACTGTTCTGTCTATCATAGGAGATTCTCACTGTATATAATCTGTCGGAGCTCGTCCCGCCCCCCTCCCTGTCCCCTTTAGGCTGCAGATGGGCATCGATCAGTCTGCACTGAAGGTAATGGTGAGGCTGCTGCATTGATGGCAATGGTGAGGCTGCTGCATTGATGGCACTTGTGAGGCTGCAGATGGGCATTGATCAGGCTGCATTGATGGCAATGGTGAGGCTGCAGATGGGCACTGACCCTTATTTTGCTTCAAAGTTCCTTATTTAAAATTTAAGTTTTTTTCCTGAAACTTCCCTCTTAAAATGAATGTGCGTGTTATACGCCTGTGCGTGTTATACGCCGATAAATACGGTAATTTTCTGTTTCATTCAAGTTTATGGAGGAGAGAGAATATTAATGGCTAATGGATTCTTTTATGCCATGAAATTTGTGATTTTTGTTGAATTACTTCATAGTAATAGTCAAACTATTAAAAATCTCTTCTGTTGCAGTTCACATTAAAAGTCATGAGATATAAATGAAGATATCAAGCTAAGCTGTATACAATACTTGTACATTGTAAATACACTAATCAACTCATAGAAAGGACATATCTAAAAGAGGTGTTGTTTGTTGCATTGCCTTTTCAGGAACTCTGGTATATTTTTTCTGTATAATGTTTTAATATTATTAGTGTTTATTTTTTATGTCTCCTACAGGAAGTTCCTACATGAGTGCTCTAGAGATCGGTGGTCTTATAGGCAGTATCTTAGCAGGTTTTCTGTCTGACAGAGCAGTGGCAAAAGTAAGAACTCTGTGCATTGTTTGTATTTCTTTCAGAAATCATTAGGCTTTCTTTGGTTTTCTTTCCCCATCAAGTCTTCAGTAATTTGCAATCCCTGGTTTGGCTTTTCAGACCTAATCTTCAATTTGCTTGTTTAGACAAAAGGTTTTAAGCTAGGTTCACACTAGCCGCACCTTAAATGAAGCTTTTTGATCATGAAGATACCAAGGTCCAACAGCTGGGTAGTATGTGTGTCAGCTGTCAGAGCAGCATGTACACTTTAATCAAAGAAATACAACATTTTAAACCATGCCAAATATTAACAAATAAGCAAATGAGCCAAAAACAACAACAAATTAACTTTAAAGCTAATCGCTGAATAGTATGGTGTCCATTGAAGGGATACTGTAAGCCCTTAACCTTTTGGAATATACTAACACCTACAAAAGGATTAGACACTGGAAAACAAAAATCTGAATTCCAGTCTAGGATAACCACCCTCATTACCAGAAAGACTCAGTTTTTTTGTAAAGAGACACAAAAAGGAGAGGAACACCTTAAATTCATCCAAAATAGGTTTGGGGTATAGCCAAGGTTAAATTACCAGTCTAGAGTTGCCTGCCTTGATAATTATACCCTTAATACCGCTGATCCATAGTTGATTGGACTGACAGTAAATGATCAACAATCAAAAAAATGGTTGTTCATGGGACCAAAATAGCATATGCAAAAGAAGGGGGGTGGAGGAGAGAAACCTCCAAAAGACAGTCCACTCAAGAACATACAGGTATTTCCTAAATATCTTTATTGATTATCCCAATTAAAACAGTACATCTATCCAAAAACCATAAATTAAAAATAGTTTTTTATAGTATAGTATAGTATAACAGTTTTTTTGTAGCAATGAAGTACCAAGAGCATGAACATAAATACAGAGGGACACAAGGGACCTGTGTCCTTCAAAGTATTTTATGGTAAGTACAAAAATCCTCTTTTCTTTTTCATCCATGGAGAGACACAGGAAGTCTTTAATCTTTGGGACCTGTGTCCTTCAAAGTATTTTATGGTAAGTACAAAAATCCTCTTTTCTTTTTCATCCATGGAGAGACACAGGAAGTCTTTAATCTTTGAGACATCAAAAAGAAATCCATTTAAGACGTGGGCAACCTGGCAAACAAGAGCTAACAAGCCCAAGAAAACAGCAAACTAAGGACTGACTGTAGCCATATGAACGGCCTTATTTCGAAGCTGGTATCAGAGGAGGCTGCAATGTCAGACAGGAGAGCTGCTAATCAGGAAGATTGGAGGTGAGAAACTGAGTTGACAGCAGTTAGCGAAAATCAGGTTTATAGCCCTGGGACACCACCTCATGCACCAAAGCCTCTGAGGTGGTAAGGAGCTGTCCAAATGTTCACAGAAAATAGCACACACCACCCCCTTCCTGCTCTGGAAAGTGGAGGTTCAGTTTTATGCCAAGGAAAACTTGTCAGAGGATTTGGCAGACTCTGAAAGCCAAACCTTATAGGTGAACCGGAAGCCATCCTTGGGGAAGTCTAAATGCTGAAGATGCAAGAGTGAGGAAATGCAAATCATGTTTCATAACAGTTATAGAGAGAGACGACTTTGCAGTCTGGCCTTAAGGCTTCTACCAGTAAAGAAGATGAATGCTCTTGCCACCAGTAGCATCCTAGATAATGGTTTGAAGATTAGATCCAAAGAGAAATTGTACCACCAAGGCCATGCTGATTAAATGGTTCTTGCACATGGATTCTGCATTCCAGTACTGCAACCAAAGTGGCTTACACATATATATGGACATATGAAGAAGATAAGCTGGGAAGCCTCCAGTAGACCGTGACAACTGAAAATGAAAGCTACAGACGTGCTCTACACATTCTATAAGCAAGGGATCAGCTATAGCAGTGGTGAGATCTCTTTTTAAAGGGATATTGGCCAGTCAGCTTTGGTTTGGCAAAGTAAAATCACAGCCAGGATGGGATTAAGGGCTGGGTCTACCATCAAGAACAGAGTTCTGCAACCATATTGTGAATAGACCCTAGAGGCCACACCCTGAAGGGTTAACTAACAAAAAACTACACTCCCCATCCAGAGCAGAAAAATTCTAGAAACCACTACTGTAAAAATATCTACTTTATAGGGCTACCACAGTAGTTTAGATAAAGTAAGAAAAAAAGAAATGTATAGAACTCTTATGCAACCAACTGCTTAACACATGAATTTATTTGTATTTAAAGGAATGCAAAAAGAAAGCCATACCTATTAAAAACAAACTCTGCCCAAAATGATACTTCTAGTAAAAAGATGCATAAACACATCCTAACACCTAAATATATACAAACTTACTCATAATGAACATGTTCGGCATATATAACCTCCTAGCTAAAACAACTAGGATGTAAGGATGTAAGCAGTTGGTTGCATAGAAATTATATACATTTCTTTCTTTTTTTTTGCAAATATAATTTGTATTGAAACCCACAACGGGCGAAAACAGGTCATTACATCCACTTGTGAAGGCATTAAAACATCAGACCTATAACTTGCACGCATGTCAGAGAGCAGTTCGAAAGTATATATAGTCTACTAGCAAATATCAAGGAAAATTAAAGATTAACATTTATTAACAATGACAATATAATGATTAACAATAATAAGAATCAGGAAGTAATCTATCACTTTCTACCGTCTATCAGTTGTCATTAAAGATGAAGAATGGGCTGTGGGGCAAGACCCGCTGTCGCCCAAAACTATTTTCTAATTTTCAATGATCAGAGAAGGTAAAGTAAAAAGGAGTGAAGAAAAAAAAAAGAGGAAAGAAGAGGGGGAGTAGAAAAGTAAGGGTGGGGGGAGTGAAATGGCATTGGTTCAGGATATCTAAGGTGATCAGGCTCCGGAACGTATATGTGAGTACCCTCTGAGGAAACGACAAACCGGTTCCATAGTCCCCAAATTTTTGAATATTTTTCCTGTTGGTGTTGCGCAGTGAGTATTAGATCTTCCATCCTATTAATATCTTCCACCTTACGAAGTCAATCAGCAATGGCCGGTGGTAATTGTTTCTTCCAATAGAGTGGGACACAAGATTTTGCCATGTTCAAGAGGTGTTTTAATGGAAGCATTAAATGGAGTTTTTATAGAGTTTGGCTTAGATGGTGTTGACATGTAGCAGGAAAAAGGCTGCATCACCAGGAATATTATATTCCATAAATTTTTGGGTATTTTTTCTAACTGTCGCCCAGAAGTGGGTCAATTTAGGGCACAACCAAAATATGTGGAGTAGTGTTCCTCTGTGCCCCTGGCATCTCCAACAGAGGTCAGTATTTGCGGGGTAATATTTGTGTAAGAGGTGGGGAGTGAGGTACCACCTTGTTAATAGTTTAGTTGGTCTCTTGGATTTTCGTACAAACCAATGATTTCAACTAAAATCTGAGGATATGTTGTAGCTGAGCAGATGTAAATGTATGCCCCAGGTCCTTTTCGAATTAGTTCAAGAACAGTAAGTGTTGTTGATACATTTCTTTTTTATTCCTTTATCTAAACTTCCAGGATTTCCCTGTAAAAGTGATATTTTTACAGTAGTGGTTTCAAGAACCAGGTTCCAGGGTGGACTTCCAACCTATTATTGGTTGGGTCCCCAAAGACAGGTGCATTTTCCACCAGTAGGGTAGTTAGTCGCCTTGTTAAGATGGAACACTGGCGTATCCACAGTAGAAATAGACCGCTTTTGTTCAAAATCTTCCCTAAATGAATAAAAGAATAAAAAACCCTTGAGGAGCAAATAGGGCGTCAGGGTGTTTCCAACCTCTGTAGCAAAAGAGTTAGAAAAGCATGTGCAATAGGAAAGTCTTTGTGGCCGTAAGAGCTTTAAAGGACCCAAGACTGGAAATGGCATTAGTAGGAACAACAGGCTGATCCTCTAGTTTCAGAGTGGTCTGCTCCATATCTCTAGGAACCGGTACTTTTTAATTTGGGAGTAATAGCAGTGGATTGCGACTCCTCGGCAAGTTTATCAGTCAAAGACTGGAGGGACTTAGAATCAGACAGAGTCTCAGTGGCTGATGGCTCATAAGCCTACAAGGCTGTGGATAAATCAGAGAATATATGGGAAAAGACTTAGGAGAGTGCTTGTGTCCCTCTGCAGTCAGAGTTCGCAAATAACTAGGTGATTTGGGCCATAAAGGCTTGCATGGCTGTAGAAAAAAAACTCTGCAGGGAGAAGTAGTTATGCCTCAAAGATCTATCTAAGTATGGCAAAACAAACTCTAAGAGCAGAGAGCAACAAGATACCAGACTGTGAATGTCAGCACTATCAGTAGGCACCCTGCAAGCAGGCCCAGTAGTAGTGTGCATGTCTAGTGGCAGAACCATGTGGCGGTTAGGCTCAGGGTAAGAGATAAGGCCTCAGGTACTCATGAAACCCAGACATCGGGTAGCAGATGAGGGTCTGATGGCTGGAGGTGACAAGTTACTATAGGCAGGCAACAGGAACAGATTGAAGATCAGAGTTTCTCATGACTCTCTGCAAGCAGGAGTAGAAGCGGGGAGATGTTTCCTCTTTGCTGTATGGTGGGAAAGAGCGCATACACACAACACTCCGCCCAGCAGATGATATCAATGCTCACAGTTTTTCCCCCTTCTGCTGTGGAAGCTGGCATGAAACCTGAGAATTTTAAAGGCGCAATGTAATTGAGGTAGCTTCCTGTGTTTGGCCAGCCTAGCCTACTCATAAAGTGAGTCTTCAGAGCCAGGAAAGCGGGGAGGAAATGTCAGCGGTTCTCGATTTTGGAAAGCACTCTGCCGCTGACTATTACCAGCACGGAGTCGGGAAAGCGCAGAACTGAGTGCCCAAAAATCAGTGTCTGATGGTTAAACTACACCCAACATGTCCAAACCTGCAGGTTCTGGCCACAACACTCCAAAAGCCAGGCTGAGGATGGTCACATTGAATAGCTGCATTTACACATTGTAGAGAAGAGTGATTGAAGAAAACATTTGAAGAGTGAGAAAAAAGGTGCTAGAAAAGTAGGTTAGTTTTTCATGCAGCAGAGCTGAAGAAAAGATGCCCATCTTTCTAGGACACTAGCAAATAAAACTGAGGCATGCTGGTAGTGGTGTTATCTTGGGCTGGCCTATAGTTTGTTTGCTAATGTACAATCTTCAATCTTCCTGTAGGGGGGAGTGTAACCTAACTTTCCTGTGTCCCCAAAAGAAATTTCAATTTGTACACCTATACAACCGTGGATTCAGGTTAAACATGTAATGTCGCGTACACACGAGCGGACTTTTCGACCGGACTGGTTCGACGGACCGAGTCCGGCGGACAATTCGACCATGTGTGGGCTTCATTGGACCTGCAGCGGACTTTTTCGGTATGCTAGTCCGACGGACAAAAACCGACGCTAGGGCAGCTATTGGCTACTAGCTATCAACTTCCTTATTTTAGTCGGTCGTATGTCGGACTTTGGTGTGATCGTGTGTAGGCAAGCCCGTTTGTTCGGAAAGTCCGTCGGAAGTCCGCCGAAAGTCCTTCGGATAGACCGTCAGACCAGTTTGGTCAAAAAGCCCGCTTGTGTGTACGCGGCATAAGAGGTAATTTAGAGGGGAACTTTTTTTATTTTTTATTCGTTTTTCTCAATAAACACAATCTGTGATTTGCCATGTATTATTATGTCTTGAAGAGGATAAAGGAGGTGGGTTTGGTTAAATCCTGGCTGATTTCTAACTATAGTCTGTACCGAAGCCAAGGGACCATCAATGACAAATGGGTATAAGGTAGTCTGTTTAGGAAATTTATTTCTTATAAGAAGACACCTAGCTACAAAATACTCTTTACATATGTGTTAATGAACAAAAAATATTTACAGCATTTGCTTAAATTTAATAAAGGTATTTGATTAATTTACTGTACAAATATAATCCAGTTGCTGTTTTCTGAGTCAAAAAGGAATTCATTCTTCTTCATGAGGCTGTGGATTTAATAGGAATTGGGTTTTTGTTTTCTCTTCCTTATGATCAACACTATCAAAATGTATGATTGTTACAACTGACTGATCTATTTATTTTTTTAACTTGAGTTGATGTATGGCATTGCTGTTTTTATGTTCTTTCTCTTTTTTCACTAATGGCTTTTTTTCATAGGCAGGGTTAAAGACCCATGGCAGCCCGCGTCATACTTTACTTCTCTCAATGATGGCTGGAATAGTGGGCTCCATGTTTTTGTTCCGTATTACAGTGACTCCTGGATCACCCAAGGTACCAATAATCAAAGCTCAGTGCTGAAACATCCACCAATGAAGTTTTGTTAAATATAGAGTTACTGCGTCTACACGTTATTTCTAGTTGGCAGGCTTGGGATGCTTTTCATTCTTTGTGAACAGCTGCTGTTCCTAAAATTTCCGTGTTTTTTTTCTTTTCTTCTTTCTTCTTCCCTGCTGTCCTATCGCTCAGGTTGATGGAATCTTATCTTTCGCTCTTGAGCCACTTGCTGAGATGTCGGGTCTGAATGAACAAGAGGTTTACATCCTTTCTATATTTTGTTGTCCACCTTTTGTTTTCATCCCATTCCCTTCATGGCTGTTTCTACATTTTTGTTATTTTACATGTTCATAGAGCTTGTGTACTGTATTGTAATAGTAGTGTTTCAAGCAAATGAAGGGTATTTCAGTGACTGGAGTATTTGTGAATTTGAAGGCAATCTTTCAGCTTTATGTGCAGCAGCACAATACAGCCGTGTGTCTGTTAACAACATGACCTCTTGCTATCAGTTGTGATGCTGGGGGTATAACAATAGACAGTGGAAAGATGACAGCTGGAAATTAAATTCTGTTGCTGCCATCTCCACGTTCCTTTTCTCAAAATAATTATAAAAATCACGTCAAGTGTGTTTATGGCTGCTTTACATCATATGTGGGCCCAAGGCAAATATTTTATGGATGGGGACTAGCACACAGTTATTCCAGTGTGTGTATGTCCTGTTTAATCTTTGACCATTATTACTGCAGGAATTTATTTACATACCATTCAGTAGGGATGCACCGATACCATTTTTTTAACACCGAGTACGAGTACCAATACTTTTTAGCAGGTACTCGCCAATACCAATTACCGATACCTATCACCTAGGAAGAGGGATGGTTTGAGAGGTGGCGGGGGGTTGTTGTTCAGGAGTTGGGTGACGGCAGGGTGGGAGGGGAGGGGTAAGTGAGGGCAAGGTAGTAGAGAGTGGGGTAAAATAGGGATTGTGGGGTGGGAGAGTTGGGATGGAAAAGGCTGTGATTGCTGGGGGGGAAGAGGATGGGGAGAGGAGGGTCATTGGGAGACATGGGGGCAGAGGTGACAGCTGGTAGAGGGAAATGGGAGACAACAGGCAGAAGTGACTGCAGGCATGGTACAGGAGACAGTCAGGGACCGCAGGCATGGTACAGGAGACAGTCAGGGACCGCAGGCATGGTACAGAAGATCATCAGAGACTGCAGGCATGGTGCAGGAGACCGTCAGAGACTGCAGGCATGGTACAGGAGACAGTCAGGGACTGCAGGCATGGTACAGGAGACAGTCAGGGACTGCAGGCATGGTACAGGAGACAGTCAGAGACTGCAGGCATGGTACAGGAGACCATCAGAGACTGCAGGCATAGTACAGGAGACCGTCAGGGACTGCAGGCATGGTACAGGAGACAGTCAGGGACTGCAGGCATGGTACAGAAGATCATCAGAGACTGCAGGCATGGTACATGAGACAGAAAGACTGCAGGCATGGTACAGGAGACAGTCAGAAACTGCACACATGGTACAGGAGACAGTCAGAAACTACACGCATGGTACAGGAGACACAAAGAGACTGCATGGTACAGGAAACAGTCAGAGACTGCAGGCATGGTACAGGAGACAGTCAGATACTGCAGGCATGGTACAGGAGACAGTCAGAGACTGCAGGCATGGTACAGGAGACAGTCAGGAACTGCAGGCATGGTACAGGAGACAGTCAGGGACTGCAGGCATGGTAAAGGAGACAGTCAGGGACTGCAGGCATGGTACAGGAGACAGTCAGGGACTGCAGGCATGGTACAGGAGACAGTCAGAGACAGCAGGCATGGTACAAGAGACAGTCAGGGACTGCAGGCATGGTACAGGAGACAGTCAGGGACTGCAGGCATGGTAAAGGAGACAGTCAGGGACTGCAGGCATGGTACAGGAGACAGTCAGGGACTGCAGGCATGGTACAGGAGACAGTCAGAGACAGCAGGCATGGTACATGAGACAGTCAGGGACAGCAGGCATGGTACAGGAGACAGTCAGGGACCGCAGGCATGGTACAGGAGACAGTCAGGGACCGCAGGCATGGTACAGGAGACAGTCAGGGACCGCAGGCATGGCACAGGAGACACAAAGAGACTGCATGGTACAGGAGAAATCCAGAGACTGGAGGCATGGTACAGGAGACAGTCAGAGACTGCATGGTACAGGAGACAGTCAGAGACTGCAGGTATGGTACAGGAGACACAAAGAGACTGCATGGTACAGGAGAAATCCAGAGACTGGAGGCATGGTACAGGAGACAGTCAGAGACTGCAGGCATGGTACAGGAGACAGTCAGAGACTGCAGGCATGGTACAGGAGACAGTCAGGGACCGCAGGCATGGTACAGGAGACAGTCAGGGACCGCAGGCATGGTACAGGAGACAGTCAGGGACTGTAGGTATGGTACAGGAGACAGTCAGGGACTGCAGGCATGGTACAGGAGACAGTCAGAGACAGCAGGCATGGTACAGGAGACAGTCAGAGACTGCAGGCATGGTACAGGAGACAGTCAGAGACTGCAGGCATGGTACAGGAGACAGTCAGGGACCACAGGCATGATACAGGAGACAGTCAGGGACTGTAGGCATGGTACAGAAGATCATCAGAGACTGCAGGCATGGTACAGGGGACCGTCAGAGACAGCAGGCATGGTACAGGAGATCGTCAGAGATTTTAGACATGGTACAGTAGACAATCAGAAACTGCAGGCATGGTACAGGAGACAGTCAGAAACTGCAGGCATGGTACAGGAGACAAAGAGACTGCAGGCATGGTACAGGAGACAGTCAGAGACTGCATGGTACAGGAGACAGTCAGAGACTGCAGGCATGCTACAGGAGACAGTCAGAGACTGCAGGCATGGTACAGGAGACAGTCAGAGACTGCAGGCATGGTACAGGAGACAGTCAGGGACTGCAGGCATGGTACAGGAGACAGTCAGGGACTGCAGGCATGGTACAGGAGACAGTCAGGGACTGCAGGCATGGTAAAGGAGACAGTCAGGGACTGCAGGCATGGTAAAGGAGACAGTCAGGGACTGCAGGCATGGTACAGGAGACAGTCAGGGACTGCAGGCATGGCACAGAAGACCGTCAGAGACTGCAGGCATGGTACAGGAGACAGTCAGGGACTGCAGGCATGGTACAGGAGACAGTCAGAGACAGCAGGCATGGTACAGGAGACAGTCAGAGACAGCAGGCATGGTACAGGAGACAGTCAGAGACAGAAGGCATGGTACAGGAGACAGTCAGGGACTGTAGGCATGGTACAAAAGATCATCAGAGACTGCAGGCATGGTACAGGGGACCGTCAGAGACAGCAGGCATGGTACAGGAGACCGTCAGAGATTTTAGACATGATACAGTAGACAATCAGAAACTGCAGGCATGGTACAGGAGACAAAGAGACTGCAGGCATGGTACAGGAGACACAAAGAGACTGCATGGTACAGGAGACAGTCAGAGACTGCAGGCATGGTACAGGAGACAGTCAGAGACTGCAGGCATGGTACAGGAGACAGTCAGAGACTGCAGGCATGGTACAGGAGACAGTCAGGGACTGCAGGCATGGTAAAGGAGACAGTCAGGGACTGCAGGCATGGCACAGAAGACCGTCAGAGACTGCAGGCATGGTACAGGAGACAGTCAGAGACAGCAGGCATGGTACAGGAGACAGTCAGGGACTGTAGGCATGGTACAAAAGATCATCAGAGACTGCAGGCATGGTACAGGGGACCGTCAGAGACAGCAGGCATGGTACAGGAGACCGTCAGAGATTTTAGACATGATACAGTAGACAATCAGAAACTGCAGGCATGGTACAGGAGACAAAGAGACTGCAGGCATGGTACAGGAGACACAAAGAGACTGCAGGCATGGTACAGGAGACAGTCAGAGACTGCAGGCATGGTACAGGAGACAGTCAGAGACGGTCAGGCATGGTACAGGAGACAGTCAGGAATGGTACAGGAGACAGTCAGGGACTGCAGGCATGGTACAGGAGACAGTCAGAGACAGCAGGCATGGTACAGGAGACACAAAGAGACTGCATGGTACAGGAGAAATCCAGAGACTGGAGGCATGGTACAGGAGACAGTCAGAGACTGCATGGTACAGGAGACAGTCAGAGACTGCAGGTATGGTACAGGAGACACAAAGAGACTGCATGGTACAGGAGAAATCCAGAGACTGGAGGCATGGTACAGGAGACAGTCAGAGACTGCAGGCATGGTACAGGAGACAGTCAGAGACTGCAGGCATGGTACAGGAGACAGTCAGGGACCGCAGGCATGGTACAGGAGACAGTCAGGGACCGCAGGCATGGTACAGGAGACAGTCAGGGACTGTAGGTATGGTACAGGAGACAGTCAGGGACTGCAGGCATGGTACAGGAGACAGTCAGAGACAGCAGGCATGGTACAGGAGACAGTCAGAGACTGCAGGCATGGTACAGGAGACAGTCAGAGACTGCAGGCATGGTACAGGAGACAGTCAGGGACCACAGGCATGATACAGGAGACAGTCAGGGACTGTAGGCATGGTACAGAAGATCATCAGAGACTGCAGGCATGGTACAGGGGACCGTCAGAGACAGCAGGCATGGTACAGGAGATCGTCAGAGATTTTAGACATGATACAGTAGACAATCAGAAACTGCAGGCATGGTACAGGAGACAGTCAGAAACTGCAGGCATGGTACAGGAGACAAAGAGACTGCAGGCATGGTACAGGAGACAGTCAGAGACTGCATGGTACAGGAGACAGTCAGAGACTGCAGGCATGCTACAGGAGACAGTCAGAGACTGCAGGCATGGTACAGGAGACAGTCAGAGACTGCAGGCATGGTACAGGAGACAGTCAGGGACTGCAGGCATGGTACAGGAGACAGTCAGGGACTGCAGGCATGGTACAGGAGACAGTCAGGGACTGCAGGCATGGTAAAGGAGACAGTCAGGGACTGCAGGCATGGTAAAGGAGACAGTCAGGGACTGCAGGCATGGTACAGGAGACAGTCAGGGACTGCAGGCATGGCACAGAAGACCGTCAGAGACTGCAGGCATGGTACAGGAGACAGTCAGGGACTGCAGGCATGGTACAGGAGACAGTCAGAGACAGCAGGCATGGTACAGGAGACAGTCAGAGACAGCAGGCATGGTACAGGAGACAGTCAGAGACAGAAGGCATGGTACAGGAGACAGTCAGGGACTGTAGGCATGGTACAAAAGATCATCAGAGACTGCAGGCATGGTACAGGGGACCGTCAGAGACAGCAGGCATGGTACAGGAGACCGTCAGAGATTTTAGACATGATACAGTAGACAATCAGAAACTGCAGGCATGGTACAGGAGACAAAGAGACTGCAGGCATGGTACAGGAGACACAAAGAGACTGCATGGTACAGGAGACAGTCAGAGACTGCAGGCATGGTACAGGAGACAGTCAGAGACTGCAGGCATGGTACAGGAGACAGTCAGAGACTGCAGGCATGGTACAGGAGACAGTCAGAGACTGCAGGCATGGTACAGGAGACAGTCAGAGACTGCAGGCATGGTACAGGAGACAGTCAGGGACTGCAGGCATGGTAAAGGAGACAGTCAGGGACTGCAGGCATGGCACAGAAGACCGTCAGAGACTGCAGGCATGGTACAGGAGACAGTCAGAGACAGCAGGCATGGTACAGGAGACAGTCAGGGACTGTAGGCATGGTACAAAAGATCATCAGAGACTGCAGGCATGGTACAGGGGACCGTCAGAGACAGCAGGCATGGTACAGGAGACCGTCAGAGATTTTAGACATGATACAGTAGACAATCAGAAACTGCAGGCATGGTACAGGAGACAAAGAGACTGCAGGCATGGTACAGGAGACACAAAGAGACTGCAGGCATGGTACAGGAGACAGTCAGAGACTGCAGGCATGGTACAGGAGACAGTCAGAGACGGTCAGGCATGGTACAGGAGACAGTCAGGAATGGTACAGGAGACAGTCAGGGACTGCAGGCATGGTACGGGAGACAGTCAGGGACTGCAGGCATGGTACAGGAGACAGTCAGGGACTGCAGGCATGGTACAGGAGACAGTCAGAGACTGCAGGCATGGTACGGGAGACAGTCAGGGACTGCAGGCATGGTACAGGAGACAGTCAGGCATGGTACAGGAGACAGTCAGAGACAGCAGGCATGGTACAGGAAACAGTCAGAGACAGCAGGCATGGTACAGGAAACAGTCAGAGACTGCAGGCATGGTACAGGAGACAGTCAGAGACTGCAGGCATGGTACAGGAGACAGTCAGAGACTGCAGGCATGGTACAGGAGACAGTCAGAGACTGCAGGCATGGTACAGGAGACAGTCAGAGACTGCAGGCATGGTACAGGAGACAGTCAGGGACTGCAGGCATGGTACAGGAGACAGTCAGGGACTGCAGGCATGGTACAGGAGACAGTCAGGGACTGCAGGCATGGTAAAGGAGACAGTCAGGGACTGCAGGCATGGCACAGAAGACCGTCAGAGACTGCAGGCATGGTACAGGAGACAGTCAGAGACAGCAGGCATGGTACAGGAGACAGTCAGGGACTGTAGGCATGGTACAAAAGATCATCAGAGACTGCAGGCATGGTACAGGGGACCGTCAGAGACTGCAGGCATGGTACAGGAGACAGTCAGAGACTGCAGGCATGGTACAGGAGACAGTCAGAGACTGCAGGCATGGTACAGGAGACAGTCAGAGACTGCAGGCATGGTACAGGAGACAGTCAGAGACTGCAGGCATGGTACAGGAGACAGTCAGGGACTGCAGGCATGGTACAGGAGACAGTCAGGGACTGCAGGCATGGCACAGAAGACCGTCAGAGACTGCAGGCATGGTACAGGAGACAGTCAGAGACAGCAGGCATGGTACAGGAGACAGTCAGGGACTGTAGGCATGGTACAAAAGATCATCAGAGACTGCAGGCATGGTACAGGGGACCGTCAGAGACAGCAGGCATGGTACAGGAGACCGTCAGAGATTTTAGACATGATACAGTAGACAATCAGAAACTGCAGGCATGGTACAGGAGACAAAGAGACTGCAGGCATGGTACAGGAGACACAAAGAGACTGCAGGCATGGTACAGGAGACAGTCAGAGACTGCAGGCATGGTACAGGAGACAGTCAGAGACAGTCAGGCATGGTACAGGAGACAGTCAGGAATGGTACAGGAGACAGTCAGGGACTGCAGGCATGGTACGGGAGACAGTCAGGGACTGCAGGCATGGTACGGGAGACAGTCAGGGACTGCAGGCATGGTACAGGAGACAGTCAGGGACTGCAGGCATGGTACAGGAGACAGTCAGAGACTGCAGGCATGGTACGGGAGACAGTCAGGGACTGCAGGCATGGTACAGGAGACAGTCAGGCATGGTACAGGAGACAGTCAGAGACAGCAGGCATGGTACAGGAAACAGTCAGAGACAGCAGGCATGGTACAGGAAACAGTCAGAGACTGCAGGCATGGTACAGGAGACAGTCAGAGACTGCAGGCATGGCACAGGAGACAGTCAGGCATGGTACAGGAGACAGTCAGAGACAGCAGGCATGGTACAGGAGACAGTCAGGGACTGCAGACATGGTACAGAAGATCATCAGGGACTGCAGGCATGGTACAGGAGATCGTCAGAGACCGCAGGCATGGTACAGGAGACCGTCAGACTGCAGGCATGGTACAGGAGACCGTCAGAGACTGCAGGCATGGTACAGGAGACCGTCAGAGACTGCAGGCATGGTACAGGGAGAGAGCCCCGCTGCCCAGTACAACAGGATACCGCCTGTACAGTGTCTTCATACAGAGCCCCCCTGTTCTCTGTCTCGGTATCCAGCCAGGTAGAGCCCGGAACAAGTGCTCTGTGTGGCCGGGAGTCAGAGCTGGAGGAGGGAGGTGTGCAGAGAGGAGACAAGGCTTGTGGACTGTTAGGAGTAGTGATGCCACTGGGAGGAGGTGGGGGTAGCACTGTCTGGAGGAGGAGGCAGTCCGCTCCCAACCAACATCACGTCCGGTATCGGTTTCGTGAGTACTGATACTCGCAAAAATGTCTAGTATTGGTGCCGATATTGATACCAGTATCGGTGCATCCCTACCATTCAGGTAACCAGAGATGTCAGAATGCATCTCCTGCCCCATTGCCTGTGAAGAGCCAGCTGTCATTGACACATTTATCCAGCACGGTTTGGTGCCTTACAGCAACATGCAGACACAGACTGATAGTGATGGGAATATTCAGACTCAGGCTAAGTAGATACTTGCTGCTCCTGGAGCCCACAGCCAGTGATGGCTGGTCTCCTCAGACACATATATGGAGGGGGATGACCAAAGACATTGGCCCATGTTTAGTTAGACAGATCTACCCATCTCACAGCTGACTTAGACCTTGAAGACTGGGCTTGATTTATGCATAGGTCACACAGACTATAGTATAAGGCAGCAGGGTTGTCATAGGTTGAACCAGTAATCCTTTGTCATTCTGCTGACGTAGCCTGGTGATATATTGGGATATTCACTATCGCTATTTACACTTCGTCCAACCTTTTATGTGTACAAAACTGGAATATGTCTGTTTGCACAGTAATGCCCTGTACACACAATAGGATTTTCCGACGGATGTTGGCTCAAACTTGTCTTGCTTACACACGGTCACACAAATGTTGTCGGAAATTCCGAACGTCAAGAACGCGGTGACGTACAAGACGTACGACGAGCCGAGAAAAATGAAGTTCAATAGTCAGTGCGGCTCTTCTGCTTGATTCCGAGCATGCGTGGAATTTTGTGCGTTGGAATTGTGTACACACGATCGGAATTTCCGTCAAGGGATTTTGTTGTCGGAAAATTTGAGATCCAGATCTCAAATTTTGTCGGAAATTCTGACGGAAAATGTCTGATGGAGCCTACACACGGTCAGAACAACGAGCTCCCATCGAACATTTGTTGTCGGAAAATCCTATCGTGTGTACAGGGCATAAGAGTGAAGGGGCCATTGTTGCAGAATATACAGCTGCACAAGGACCCTCTAGAATTTGGGAGCCCATTTGCATGAGATGTAATCTAGCTATTGATACACAGGGAATCATTGTATCTGGGTAGTAATTATTGAGGAAGGCCAGAAAAATTGCTCTTGCACAGGATTCCTTTGCTGACTTTTGTTTGCAACTACCTACTATATGTGTTCTAGGTGCTGCTCTCACCTTACTTTACTAGTGGTCAGTTTGTAGAGATGCCTAAAAATGTCCAATTTGTGCAGGATCTGAGAGCTTTTAAACTTGAGAAGCACTAGAGTGGTGCATACAATGTACAAGCCCCACATCTCTCTATGAGGAGGGGAATGGCACAGAACATATAGAAGCAGTAATATATCATGAGGAGAGCATTAATGTTCAGGATTTCTAACCTACCCAGTCAATTGTTCCTCCCAAATAGTGGTTATGTGAGTATCCCATAGACGTACATGTGAGATTGTCACCTGATTAAGATTGTGATGCAACTGTAGGAGAAATAAATCTGCAGCCTTGTTTCACAAAGATTTTATGGAGTTTTTAAACCGGTTTCAGGAAGGTATACCGAGTCTGAAACAGTGTCAATATACTTCTCAATGGTCTTCTTATAGATGTATAAATATATAAAGTACCAAAATGGGTATCAGAGGTTAGCAAAGCAAAAGTTGCTGAGTATAGCAAGAAGAGGGAAAATATCTCATTTATCTGTAGCCGTATTCCTATGCTGAAAGATAAGCCCCTTATTATAAAGGTATACATCAGGTGGCTATAGGGGAAAAGGGAGGAAGAGGTAGGGGGAGAAAAGGAAATAAAATGGGTAAAAGAGAAAAGCGTGAGGGGAAAAGAGTAGAGGAAGAGATTTGGTTTATACAGGGGGAAAGGGAAGGAGGGAAGAACGGAGGGATCCCTGGGGTCTGGCCAGACACATGGCTTCTCTAATGTACTGGGGAGTGAAAGGAGAGAGTGGTCAAGGTTCATGTGGTTATTATAATTTAATCATGGAGACTTTAACTTAAGAAATTTAAAGTGAGTGTTGTTAAGCATTGCAGTAGGCATCTGCTGGTGCACCATAATGCACGTTATTCACGGCTTCAACTATGCAAAATTGATGGTTGTTTCCACACTTTAGCCAATGTTTGACTGGCAGCTCTGCTAGGTTTAGTTTGTGTTTGAAAAGCTCTGGTCAGTGCAGCAGTACTTCCCAGGGATTCCATATATAGTTGGTGTTCAGGGCTGACCTGAGCACATGTTGAACACACAAATCCCAAATCGGGTAGCTTTGGGACACCGCCACCACATATGTAACGCCACATTCCCCACAGCCTTGATAGCAGACTAGGGTGGAGAGGCTGATTGTTTAATAAAATGCATAATATCTGGGAAGGAATAAAAAGAGCAAACATGCACATTATTAATGTCTTTAGTAATGCAGCCCTGCTGTTCAGCAAAATTTGGTCTGCTGAAAACATGACTATTCACTTTTGAGAGCTGCAGGACTTTTTCTATCACTTGGGAAGGTAAAACTCTTGTCTAGGATGGCTCCTTCCTAGGTCTGGACGAAATATTGTTCCCAGGTATCATTGAGCAATGGATAGAAGAGTAGTGGGCATCACCTGGCACTTTATGATGCCTTCTATGCGCTGGAAAACCGTTTTTTTTTTTTTTTTTCTGAAGTTTTTTTAAGACCATGATAAATAAAGCTCATTTCAAAATTGTGTTTTGAAATGGGCTTGATTCTTTTTAATTTTCTGTTTCAATATATTTAACATTTCAATAATCATAACAAGCCACGGTTTGCCCACACAGGGGCGACATCGAACAGGCATGTAAAGTAACAGTGCGTGAACGCGTAATAAGTAACATAACCGTACCCTGTTAGCAGGACCGTAGAGGACCAGGTTAAAAATTAGGCATATATCATAGGCTATATTACTCTGTAAGTTGGAGTACAGCAACAGGGATGAAGAGAAGAAGGAGGAAACGGAGAAAGGAGAAAAAAAAGAGGAGAGGGGCCCCAAGAGAGGATGAGTACCACGGACGTGGGAACCGTACAATCAAGGTTTAAAGCCAACCATAACTAGTCGGGGGCAGGGACGGGAAGGAGTAACTTATCCACTGTGATTCTTTTTAATTTTCAATTTAGAACTGAGAAATGTATTCTACAATCATTTGTTATGAGCTATGTACACAGGCTGCAGTTCATTAAAGTAGTGACAACACTTTTCTGGCAGTACAAGCTGTCCGTTGTAAGTGATGCGACAAATTAATTCAACATTTGTACCATTTTCATAAACCGTTGTGATGTGTGCAACTTATTCATAAAATTTTTATTTACCACACTTTAGTATTCTGGTACTATAATAATCGTTAATTGCTAGGACAGCAAGGGTAGATTTTTGGGTTATTCCCAGAGTTCAGTTTTAAGTATGTCATTTATAAAGCTTATGCTTTATTGAACATAACCTATATACAAAAAAGTGCCAAGCTTCTTTTGTTAACCTTTTCACAAGCCATTTTCTCCTATAATAAACCTGTGAAACTAGCAAAATTTTGTGAGAACAGAATTCTAGAGAAATGGTCAGATCAGATTTTGTTTATAAATGACATC
Organism: Aquarana catesbeiana; assembly: GCF_042186555.1. Classification (NCBI taxonomy): domain Eukaryota; kingdom Metazoa; phylum Chordata; class Amphibia; order Anura; family Ranidae; genus Aquarana; species Aquarana catesbeiana. The sequence goes on along the minus strand of NC_133333.1, from coordinate 112,091,814 downwards.
TGCCAAGTGTCCTGTGTGAGCCTTTGGATACCCCTGGCCATCTGGTGCCTGTATAACTGATAGGTATGATGGGTGGTTGTATACAGAACTTACCGTCCTTATCACCATAAGAAGCAAGGCTGGCCAGGTTGTAAGTTTGTTACCTCCTGTTTATACTGTACGATACAAGCATGCATGTGCGTGTTGGTGTTAGGTGTACTTATTGATCCCAACATTTCTTATTCATCAGTCACTGTCTCCTGTCTATGTCCAGCATAATAGTGATGAATAATTGGTCTTTCTACTTGTGTGTTGATCTGAAGCAAATTATTTTCATTATAAATACAATTTTTTCCAGGTATGGATTCTCATCCTAGGAGCCATATTTGGCTTTTGTTCATATGGACCTATTGCTCTCTTTGGCGTTATTGCCAATGAAAGTGCTCCATCCAACTTCTGCGGCACGTCTCATGCAATTGTGGCTCTTTCTGCCAATGGTAAGTTGAAAATCGTTTATACAGTATGAATGTATTTCCTGTTATTACTTTGTGTGCTATACCTTTGTTTTAAAAATTGTGTATTCTAAATATGGATATAAGTGTATAACTTTAGGTGTTAGCTTTTGTGCTGTCTCTGTTTCTTGATCATGTATACAGAATAGTTCTCGCACAGAAAAATTGCTGCCATTTTTCCTTTTTTCATATGACTGTGAAGGTTTTCATTTATCCAGGTCATGGTATAGCAATTGGTAGTTAGTAACATTTAGATGATTGTAAACTTTTTTTTTGTTGTTCATAACAAACTGGTTTATACTTACCTGCGCTGTGCAATCGAATTGCACAGAGTGGCCCCGGACCTCCTCTTCTAAGGTCCCCTGACGGCCTTCCTGGCTCCTCCTCTCCTTGGTGTTCCACCATAAGAAGCTGCTTTCTATGGTGGCACACCTGCAGACTCAATCCCCTGCCACGCTGCCTGTGTCCATAGACAGTGATGTGCACAAAAGCGACAATAGACATGTAATTTTGAAGAGATTACGGCAACAGTTTTTTTTTTCATTCTTTCGGGAAAAAAAGGTTTTAATTGTATTTATTTTTTTTTTTTTTTTTTTTTTTTTTTTTTTTTTTTTTTTTTAAATTCCTTTATTTTATTTTATTTTCAAGGGAACGTGTTACAGTTTGAGGTACATATTGTCAAGTTCTATAACATTTAATGGATAACATAAAACAGTGGTAGGGAGAAGATTTTAACAGGAACTGTCGTCGTCTAGAGATGTAACACATAAACAATCCTCTCGTTTACACAGTCTGTATGGTGAAAGCGGAGCCTGTGTGCATGGGAGGGTCTAGTGTAATGACTATCTTAGTGTCCATTTGCACGCATTTCCCTGAGACATGCCTTGTGTAAACAGGTAACTCGTGTAATTATCCTTTATCGGTAGGTAAAGGGGTGAAGTAAAATAACAAAAAGAGAAACTCTCCACTGATCGGGGGTGGGGATATTCCTGGTCGACCAGTGAAGTCCGGCAAAGGGCAACTAACATAAAGTAATGTAGACCATGATATTCATTATATCTGATCAGATCTTCCCTAAGCCGGTAGAGTATAGGGGATTGTGTGAGGACTGGGGAGGGTGGGGGGGGGGAGGGAGGAGGAAAAAGCGGGAGACAATAAGGGGGAGGGGTAAGGATATTAGAGAGGAGAGATGGAGAGGGAGGTGAAGAAGGTAAGGAAGGGGGGTAAAGAGAGGTAAAGAGGGGAGGGTGGTGGTGCCACCCTCCAGCCAGGCGGGGCCCCCATAACGGGGGGTGTCCACGTTAAGACATCTCCCGGAGGTAGGCCTCGGAGTAAATGAAGTGTTGCCAAGGGCGCCAGGTCTCCCGGAAGGCTTCCTCCCTGTCATGCAGCGTGGCCGTGAGATCTTCCATGTCACGCAGTTCATTAACCCTGGCATACCACTGGATCTTAGTTGGTGGGGTTTCCGATCTCCAAAATAGAGGGATGCAGGCCTTGGCCGCATTAAGTAGTTGTATAGTGAGTGAGGCTTTATATTTCTTAATTGTTCTGCTAGATAGGTGCAGCAAACAGGCCCCGGGATCTCCCCCCAGTGCGACGCCCGTTAAACGTTCGATCGTGTCTGTCACCTCTTTCCAATAAGGTTTAATCTTGGGGCAGTCCCAGAAAATGTGCAACATCGTTCCTTCTCCTGTTCCACAGCGCCAACATATACTTGGTACCTGCGGGAGGAACCTGTGGAGAGTGGATGGTACCTTGTACCATCTGGTCACAATCTTGTAGCATGTCTCTTGGACCCTTGTGGCTAGAGAAGATTTTTGGGCAAAATGTAAGATCTTTTCCCTTTGTGCTTCATTAAAATGCACTCCTAATTCTGTTTCCCATTTAGTGAGGAAGGGGGGCACAAAGCTTTCAGGCGGGGCAATCAGGGAGAGGTAGATCGAGGACAGGGAGTGGCGTACGGGCTCTCTGCGGTGGCAGACACGTTCCAACTCCGTGAGTGGGCGTGGGGGACCTAAAGTCTGAGCACTTCGGCGTAAAAAATTACGCAGTTGGAGACCACTCAGGAAATCCAATGGCGTGTCCAGGTCCTCAATTCCCGCGGCCGACCGGAGCCGGCCACCGGCATCTAGGAAATCGTGGAGGTGTGGCCATCTATCTCCCTCCGATAGGGCTCTATAGATCGGGCCCTGGCAGCCCGGCAAGAAATCAGGGTTGCCCAGTATCGGCACCATAGGGGAAGGAATAGGTGATATCAGGGTTTTACGAAAGGTTTCTCTGGCCACTCTTAATGTGTTTCCCAGAGTCGGGTGTTCGGCGATGATCTTCGGGATCGGAGTGGAAAGCCACGGCCAACTCCTAGCCGTTCCATCGGAGTCCTCCATCTCCATATGGACCCATTGTTTGGCTTCTGAGTGGCAGTACCAGTCTATCAGTCTGGTAAGATGTGTTGCCCTGTAGTAGGCTTTTACGTCTGGTAGTCCCACTCCACCCCTACGTTTTGTCATATAGAGTAGTTGTAATTTGATGCGAGGTTGCCCGCGTGACCAGACAAAATCTCGGAAAAGTGCGTCAAGTCGCTTGAAGAAGGAGGGCGGGAGATGTATGGGGAGGGCCTGCAGGAGATAGAGTATCCTCGGGAGGGCTGTCATCTTGATGGCATTACAGCGTCCAAACCACGTTAGAGTGAGGGAGTGCCAATGTTGTAGGTCTGTTTTAAGCCTGTGTAGAAGAGTGGCAAAGTTTGCTTGGTAAAGGTGGGCGGGGTCCGCGGTAATGGCCACTCCTAGGTACGGAATGGTATCGGTTGCCCAGTGGAACTTGTAGTTCAGGCGTAATTGTCGGATACTTTGAGAGCTCAATGTGATATTAAGCATGGAGGATTTAGACATGTTTATTTTAAATAGGGACAGGGCTCCGTACTCCCTCAGGGAATAAAGCAAGGCGGGGAGTGAGGCAGTGGGGTCAGCCAAGAAGAAGATAAGGTCATCCGCGAAAGCGGCGACCTTGTGGGCTCCAGATGTTTTACGAAAGCCCTCTATTTGGGGGTTGGCCCGTATCTTACAGAGCAGAGGTTCCAAAGAAAGAATAAAGATTAGAGGAGACAGGGGACAACCCTGTCTGGTACCATTTCGGATGTGGAAATAACCCGACCTGGTTTCGTTAACCCTAACCGCCGCTGTGGGGCTGGAGTAGAGAGATAAGATCCAGCTGAGCATCGACGACCGGAGGCCAATGTGTTCGAGAGTAGCTCTGACAAATGTCCAGTCTACACGGTCGAAAGCCTTCTCCGCGTCAGTTGACAGCAGGAGAAGGGGTCGTCGCGTGGTCCTGGCGGCATGTATGAGGTTCAGCACCCTAATGGTGTTGTCACGTGGTTCCCGTTGGGGGACAAAACCCGCTTGGTCTTTGTGAATTAGGTTTGGTATGTGTGGGAGCAATCTGTTCGCCAGGATCTTGGCAAACAGTTTCAAGTCGGTGTTTAGCAAAGCTATCGGTCGGTAGTTTCCACACCGGAGTAGGTCCTTTCCCTCTTTAGGGATGAGAGAAATGTAGGCCCTAAGGGAATCTATGGGGAAGGAATTACCTTGCGTAATTGAGTTAAGTGCATCCACTAGCGGTTTAGAGAGCGTCTCAAAAAAGGTTTTGAAATAAATTGGAGTAAGGCCATCGGGGCTTTAATTGTATTTAAATCCAATAGAGTTTTTTAGTTTTGGATAGAGCAGTATTATAATCACTGTTTGTTGCTGTTTTTTTTCCCTAGGAGAGGGATTTACTCTCTCAATTTGTCCTGGTGACCATTATTAGCAGGACTGAAAGCAAGGGAAAAATCCAATATTTTAACTCGTCACTAGAACTGTAATAGAGGGATTTTTTTTTTTATCAGGGCACTTGTTCTGGTATCAGCTGTCTAAAAGGCCATTTCCCTTACTTTGGATATATTTGCTGTCACTTCCTGTTGTGTATCCTGTACAGGAAGTAAAGGGAAACCCCCCACCCCACTGGGGACACAGATGGCAAAAAACTTACAGGGTTTCTAACAATTCCTTTCTCTATCCAAACTAGATCAATCAGTTAGTTATTTTGCAGTGTTGTGCTTTGTTAGTTTAAACTGTTTTGCAGTTAAATCTGTTCAGGACACACACTCTTTATATATTAGAATTTGATAAGTATATTTATTGAAGCTGTTTTTATAATACATATCAGGTATAATATAGTTAAAACGATTGTATAGTCTGTTATTTTAATAGGAAAAAAAAAAAAAAAATTTCTACGGATCCTAATCTTCTGGGGTCCCTGGCTGAAGCTCCTGGCAAGTGCCCCCACAGCAAGCAGCTTGCTATGGGGGCACCCGAGCTACAGCTCCAAGTGTCTACCCACATCTCTCTCTCTCCTCATTCTCGGACAACCAAGGCATTCGTGGACATCTCTGGATCGATTATGGGGCTCGGGTAAGTATTAGAGGGGCTGCTGCACACAGGGTTTTTTTAACTTCATGCAAAGAATGCATTAAGATAAAAAAAAAACTGCCTTTACAACCACTTTAATTGTTTACACTTTAGTGTTCTCATGAGAAAATTTCCTCTCACCTTTTCTGTGACAATGGGTTACAAACTGCAGTAAAATCCAAACATGTTTCTGATTATAGCTTCACTGTTCTCATTTAAATAAAGCTTCTCATTTTAGCACTCTTTATTTTCTTTCAGTTGGCGGATTTCTTGCAGGATTGCCCTTCAGCACTGTTGCCAAATATTACGGATGGGATGCAGCATTCTGGGTTGCTGAGATGATCTGTCTGGCAGTCACCATAATCTTCTTTCTTCTGAGGAACATCCAGACTAAAATGGGGCGTTTGCCCAAAAAGTCAGACTGAAATGAAATTCAAGATCCCTCCACCGAAGAGCATGGAAGTCAGATGGAAGGTGGAGGGATGGATTTTAAATTATTAACTCTTTTCAACTCAAAGTACTGCAGCGTTCTGATTGGATGCTGCAAGCAAGTCATGTGGCCTTTCCCCGTTAAGGCACAGAAGTGTCCAGACTGCAGGACATGAAGAAAACGGGGATATAACACACTGCACATAGCCAATGTGAAATCTATTAGATTTTATGAAGGAAAGTTCATTTTACCTTCTATTGTGATATATCACAGACTTTTAACTGGAATTAATACTACTGCACCTATCACATATAAAACTAAGAACAATAGTGTCATTAAATAAACAAAACTGGAACAAACCCTTTGTAACTGGGTTACTGGAACAAGGTGACCTGTCAGATTTTCCTGCAGTTGTATTCCTACTCTTCTCATGCTTAGTGATTGTAAAGCATTAAAGTGAAAAACCTTCTGTGCTGCGGCTCCCCCCAAACCCCCCCTATTTTTTTTCTTACCTGCCCGATCTGATCCAGCAACGTGCAGGAGAGCAGAGGCTTCCTCCTCATTGATCACAGGAGCCATTGGCTCTCGCTGCTGTCAATTGGTACATCCGCAGGACTCGGTAGCAAGCCCACACAGGTGCCCCCATGGAAAGCGGCTTTCCGTGGTGGCACCCAAAGAAGGAGGAGGGGCCTGGCGTACCAGTGGAGGACCCCAGAAGTGGCTCTGGGCTGCTCAGTGCAAAACAATTGCACAGAGCAGGTAAATATAAGCATGTTTTTGTTTTTTAAATAAACGTTTACAATCAATTTTAAGGTGTCCATAGAGAGACAGCATGTCTTAGGAAAATTTGTATGAAGATTCTCAGAACATCTGAATGTCGTTCGAAAGATTTTGTTTACTTGTAACATTTGATTTTGGAACGAATGGACTTTACCAAATGGAAACCACATACACTGCTAGAAATTTGAGAAACATTTTCCATCCTGCTCCTTTGGAATTTTTTTGGGCATTGTAGTCAAAAACAAACATTTGACCCACTAACGATGAGAAAAATGAACAAACTTTCTTATAACAGAAAAAAAATACGCTAGAGCTAGACTATTGAGGCACACCATCAAAAGTGTAACTGCAATGTTTTAGTGTAACAATATGGAAAATATTTTTATGAACATGGATGTTAAAGAAAAACTTTTTATGCAAGATGGTGTGCTTTAGAAGTCACATTCTAGCATATTTTTCTTCCCTTTTATTGTGTTTGATGCCTTTTATGGAGACGTGGCACTATTTTTTCAAATCTTCTTAGACTGTTCTTTTCCTATGAATTTTCTGTTGAAATTCTACCCATCGTTAATGCGATGGAAGGGTATCAGGATTGTTTTAATTGACCATGGAAAGTTTAGAACGGTGATATTACATTTCCCCAACCCCCCCAGGTAAGGCTTATATGTTTGAAAAGAAACCGAAACTGTATTTTGCTTCCTGGTGATGACATGATGACAGCTTACACTGTGTCCCAGAAAAGAATGGCGATCACCAGCATTGGAATTTTATGACTGGAGCAAAGTAGGAGTAAAACAAGATGCAATACCTGCCCGCCTACAACAAGCACACATAATAATGGGATTCCTGTATATTCCGTTGTGTGAAGGCACATGTTCAGAGCAGTGGTACTCTGCAGCCAGATCTTGAATAATGTTAGAGTCAAAGCCATGTGTTTAGAATGGGAGTATTAAATAGAAATGGAAATAAAATCAAATACACTCAAGAGTGGCTTGCATCCTGTCTTCAGGATCATCTATTGCAGAATAAACCTCATGTTGAGCATATTTAAATATTTGCACCTTAAGAAGCTTAATAATACTATATTCAAAATTGATGCACGTTTAGAGAGTGTGTATAGGTGTGAGCGATCCGCTTAGTACGTTTTGTAGACTTATAGCTCTCAATAGCACAACATAGCAGTGAGCCAAGTACACCCATTCTTAGTGCTCAATAATAGCCTCTCCCAAGCTGGGTTTCTAACAGAAGGGATCCATGAGAGTTCACAAGGGGTTCTGTGACTATCAGTCAGGCACACAGATCTGTTTCCCTACAGTGTCTGGTTCTGGAACTGATGTCACTTTTCAGAGTCAGCAGTAAAACCTCTCCCCTCCTCTGAAGGGTAAGTGACCATGGACAAAGTTGATCTTTATTTCCTGTCTGTAAGGGCCACCAATACAGGGAGGGCCCTTCTAACAATGACCCACCAAGGTAAGGCAGCACTAGACTGACCACCAATATAAAGACGCTTTCTCCCACCAACGTAAAGCAGCAAAAAGACATGGATGGGTTTTACATTACACAGGTAAATTTCATTCTATACTCTTGTTGTATTTACAACTTACCAATCACTAATATACTATGAGCTGTAGATACATTTGTAGGCAGGAGTCACCTGAAAAATTGGTGTACGGGTGGGTTCCTATAGGGTAAAACATTTGAGAGTCTGCTTAATAATCTTTACATCCCCATAAGAGAAGGTTTAAGCCATCACAATGTTTGGGAAAAGTAGACTGCTGTCGTTTTAAAGGATTTTTATTGCGCATATGGTTTAACCTCTTGCTGACAAGGAAAGCATATGTGCAGTGGCAAAAAGGGTGGGCTTTAACACACCCACATGCCATATGTATGCATCCATGGGCAGCAGGGGTTTCTGGGCTGAGGGCGCAGAGTACCCAAGCAAAGGCGGCTACTGATCATGTGACAACAGTCACAAAATCAGACAGGCCACCCCCGGGGGGGTAATAGCTCAGTTAAAGGGATGCTGGAAGGGATTAAACAAGCAAGGTTCTTGATGGAACATGTACATTAATTAATAAAATCTTTAAGAGAGTGTATTCCAATTAACAAATTTGTTTATCTCAAACAAACCTCATTCATAAGTAATTAAAAAAATAAAATCATAAGAATGCAAAAAACTGGAAGAAGCTACAAAAGAATGTTCCAGATTGTTTGTGGTTATAGTCTTTATAATTCTCTATGCAACCACTAAAGTAATATTAAACCCTCTGTTTTATTTAGGCACTTTCAGCAGCTAATTTAATTACTTACAGAGAATACAGCTGCTTCATCTTTTAATACTTGCTTAGCTGCAGCCATGACTGCTGCTCCACAATTCCTGTTTCAGGGTGGTGCCTTCCTCTTGCAGCATCCTATGGAAAAACGTGCATGCAGGGACTAGTTTTGTCTCCCTACACTGTGTGCATCAGTGGAAACACACAACCCCATAGCCTTGAATTGCAAGGCACTAACCCTTCTCCTCCTCCCTCCAAGCTAACAGACTGACTGGAGACAGCACCGTCCAATGTTAATGCTTTCCTGTGAAGACTGGAAGTTCAGGGAAGTAGCACAGAGTGAAAGAGCCGGCAGCATCAACATTTTTAAGTTGCAAGTGCTTGGGTTGGAATTTAACCAAAAGTTTATTGGGGAATGTTCATTTTATTGCACTCAATGTTTTAAGCTAAAAAAGGGTTTAATACTACTTTAACATGTTACATTTTCCATCTCTTCAAGTCTCTCTTTCAATCTCTTTAAATCTGCAGCCTTCGTTAAAGAATATGTAAACCCAACATTTCACATTACTGATATGTTCCCACTGTACTGTGTACTTGTATGAGAAAGTCTCCTGTTCTTTGTGTGAAATCCCTGGTCTTCCGACCAGTCCCTCTGCTTTTCTGTTAAAAACTGACCACACTAAAGGCCCCTTTCACACGGGCTTTCCGATCAGGTCTGCCTGTCATTTTTTTAGGCCGACCTGATCAGAGTCTCCATTCACTCCTATGGAGCGGTGGATGTCAGCGGTGACATGTCCACTCACACCCGCTGCTATCCAATCCGTGAAATCCAGACGGATGGTGACCCTATTTTCCATCGGTCTAGTGGATCGGATGAAAAACAGACAAGCAGTCTGTTTTCATCCGATCTGCCCATTAAGGAGAGCGGGGCTCCGATAGGTCCATCTCAGCACAGTAAGCGGAGATGGGTCTGTCATCCGCCTGCTCAGCGGGGGATCAGCGAATCAATTCCCCCGCTGAGCAAGCGGACAAGCCTGTGTGAAAGGACACCAAGAATGAGAGCACAGCATGGACTAGCTGTACTGAGAACTCAGCCTCTTTTTGGGCAAGTACACTCCACTATTGGGAAGCCAGTGCATAGAGATTGGAAGAGGCTAAAAGACATCAGCAGCACTGAGATAAGAAAGAAGAAGGAGGGCCAAAACTTGGATTTGGAAACCGAAAATTATTTTTTGAAAACCCAACATGAATATAATTTTTATTTTTAAATACTGCTACATATATTAGCATTTCAACTGAACATACTCAACCCTCATTATTTCAATATGAACCACCATACATTAGTAAACTTTACAATATATACAAGCAAGGCAGTGTGTATAATTCACCTAGCATGAAACAATGCTATATGTGTAGAGTACGTCAGACTTAGACTCCACAGACCAGCAATAGCTCCAGCTCTGTCATGCACACTGTTATTTACTGACTTCAAGGCTAGGAACTGGGTCCAAAGGTTCCTGCTTTCTCTGATATTTCCAAAGCAGACTTCAAGTTCTGGTCAAACAACTCACACCTAAAAAAATAAAAAATATAATACACATTGGTTGACAGTGTGCAAACTCTCCTAGAAGCCTTTCCTCCTGGCAGAAAAAAAAAAAAAAAAAAAAAAAAAAGGCTGACGCTTGTAAAAGTGTCTAAAGCTTTTAGGCGCATTTACAGGGGTCAAGAACTTGAGCGTTCATTTCATTGGCCAGAATAATTTATTCTAGCCACTAAAATTAATGCTCAAGCGCTAAATGTGCCTAGCGTTTACCAGCATCAATCGTTTTGACGCCCCTAGAGGCAGCTACAAAAATGTCCAGAGTGTACGAGGCCTAATTATTACAATAAAACAATCATGACTGTTCTGTTTTGGATGGAGTTCTAACTGAGTACAGAATGTATTAGTTAACAATTCAGTTTTGGACAGATCAGCAACAAGCCAGAAGCAATGTGAGGTTTGTATCGCTGCTTAAGTCTCCACTGGGAGATGAGCTCTCACTTTATGTGCTGCTGATGACAGCAAGTGAGAGGAGTTATAAATTTAACAGTTGCTACCAAAACAACACTTGTCCAAGGTGGTTATTTCACTTTGAGAGGATTTCCATTCACATCCTGTTGTATTTCCTGGACAGGAAGTGAGGATACATCTCCCCGAGGACCAAACAGATATACATAAAATCCAGACTGAGTTACAAAGCCTTCTCATTAATAAGATAGTTCTACTTTAACCACTTGATCTCCGGAAGATTTACCCCCCTTCATGACCAGGCCATTTTTTGCGATACCGCACTGCGTTACTTTGACAAATTACCCTGTACCCAAATAACATTTATGTCTTTTTTTCCCCCACACAAAGAAAGCTTTCTATTGGTGGCATTTGATAATCTGTGCGGTTTTTATTTTTTGGACAAAAAAAAAAAAAAATGTTTTTACTTTCTGCTATAAAAATCCCCCCCCAAAAAAAAATTGAAAGAGAAAAAAAATGTAATTTCTTCATCAATTTAGGCCAATATGTATGCTACATTTTTTTGGTTTAAAAAATCCCAATAAGTATATATTAAATGGTTTGCGCAAACGATAGTGTCTACAAACTACAGGATATATTTTTTTACTGGTAATGGAAGCAATCAGCAACTTATAGCAGAACTGCGATATTGAGGCAGACAAATCGGACACTTTTTGGGGACCAGTGACACTATTACAGTGATCAGTGCTAAAAAATAAAAATATTCACTGTACCGACACTGGCTGGGAAGCTGTCAACATCAGGAGCCATCAAAGGGTTAACCCTGTGCCTAGCTGGTGTTTTCTTACTGCGGGCGAGGTGCTTGGACTAGGGGAAGGTATGGATCGGTGCCCCTGCTTTGCAGAGACACAGGATCAATGCCTTCTGTACTGACAGAACAGCGATCTGCCTTGTTTACATAGGCAGATTGTCGTTCTTCCTCTGTACCAAAGGATCAGCAGGTGCCAGTGGACAGAGTCCGCAGTACTTGCCGATCAGCACCCGCTGTGTATGATCAAAGCAGGAGCGGGCCGCCGGCGGAGCGTGCACCCCAGAAGTGCAGGATCACATACTAGGGGTACATGATCCTGTGCAGCAGAGCCACCTTGCTGTCGTATATGTACGTTATACTGTCGGCAGACAGTTAAAGTGTAAACAGCGAAACAAAATATACTATATTGCAACTTATTCGTTTTCTTAAGTGGCTACATTACTTCTCTCTTTTTTTTTTTTTTTTTAACTTTTTTCCTTTATTTTCTCTGAGTTATCTTGCAAATAACAGACTTCAAACATATCTGCTTTTGTTCATCTCCATTATGTAGGGGAAGATGGGATTAGAAGTTTACACAAAAAAAATGGTGCTTAATGCTTCCATTTCACTGTATTTATTTCTAGCAAGATCAACAGGTCATTTCTGTACTTGCTGATAATATTCTTAGCCTGAAAACCAATATAACCACCGCCTCTAAGAACTGTTAGGGTGCAATAAATTCAATTTTTGTTTTTAAAGTGGGAGTTCCAGGCTTTTTTTGTTAATTAAAAGTCAGCAGCTACAAAAAGTGTAGCTGTTGACTTTTAATAAACAGACACTTACCTGTTCCACGGTCCAGTGATGCGGCCGCACAGAGCCCCGCTCCTCTCCTCTCCCCCTCGCCTCTATTGAAACTGTGGGCACACAGTGGACAGGCAATCTTCTGGGACCTGTCACGTGTCCCAGAAGATAGCCGAGAGGGAGGGCCACCTAGGAGAAGGAGGAAAAGTCGCCCAGGCAGACCGTAGGCGGAAGCAGGAAGTGGGACAGGAAGTCCCACTCAAAACTAAAGCACCCCCCCCCCCCAAAAAAAATTACATGCCAAATGTGGCATGTAAGGGGGCGAGGAGTGCTTAAAGCGGAACTTCCACTTTTGGGTGGAACTCCGCTTTAAGTTTAGTTAGGCTTTAAACAAAGCAACATTTCATGTACTGATGTGGAGAGCAATAGCTTGCATTCAAACAAGAACAAGCAATTAAAAAGCAGTACATAAACCAAAAAGTAGCAGCGCTAAACACACCAAAATTGAAATTATACAGTAAAAACCAATATGGAAGTGAAAAAAGTGTGGCAATGTGTTCTGTAAATGTAAACTGAAAAGTCCATCTTTTTAAACCCACAGTGCTTATAGTAGAACCAAACTTGTAGTGTAATCGGACAGTTCAATTTTATCCTCCACCGCACCACCAGTGCTAAACATCAAAAATGCTCGCTTACCAGACGGCAAGCAGTAAATGCTTGTGACCTATACCCGCGTGTGCCATTCGAGGGACGGGTGTTTGTACGAGCCGGCCGGCTAATCTGCTTTTAACTACTCTAATCTTGTAAGTGGCTTTCTTATTTCTTAATAAATATGTCTGGCAGTATTACGCTATGGTACCCTTCTTTCATTTTGGGACATATCTGAACGTTATCTACATCTACCTGCACTTGGTATCTGTGAACCACGAGTTTGGCGGTCCCTGCCTGGTTTGTAGATCAGCCTGAGGGTTCCTCCTGGTATCCATCTGTTTGGCTCCTGACCGGATAAAGGCCCTGGCCGGGTATAGGTGTAGGTGGCAAGCATTTACTGCTTGCCGTCTGGTAAGCGAGCATTTTTGATGTTTAGCACTGGTGGTGCGGTGGAGGATAAAATTGAACTGTCCGATTACACTACAAGTTTGGTTCTACTATAAGCACTGTGGGTTTAAAAAGATGGACTTTTCAGTTTAAATTTACAGAACACATTGCCACACTTTTTTCACTTCCATATTGGTTTTTACTGTATAAAATTTCAATTTTGGTGTGTTTAGCGCTGCTACTTTTTGGTTTATGTATTGTTGTGTGTATCTCACTTCTAGCAGCAGCTTTTTTCTGGGTATTTGTATTTAGGTATTTTATTTCTATCATAGCGCGGTATTTTTTATTAATTAAAAAGCAGTAACTATATAAATGTTATAAAGTAGGATAGCTTTAATGCAAGATTTGGCTCCCCAGCAGATTTTAGTACCATTAGAAATGTATCATGAACAGCCCGTTCAATGAAATGGATTTGCATAAAATAATTCCAGTGGATTGTGATCTACTTATTTAATCACAAAGTCCACCCATGATAGTTAATTCTGCTAATAATTAACCACCACAGCCATCAACAAGCATGCCTCTTTTTACCTGTCAGCACAAACAGCCGGGTTATGTAGTCACAGGTCATAGATAAGAATAGCAGAACACCCCACAGCTAAGGGGGCTAAGGGGGTGTACGCAGCATGAACAGTGACAAAGGGCTTATTCACACTGACAAGCATTGAACCGATGTACATTTTAGATGTTTAGATGAACAGTTCAATATATACTTCTGTATTTGTCAGCTACCACATCAAGCTGCTCAGACTCAAACAATGCATGCAGCATTCAGACTGCACTGTGCCACTGATGCCAATCACTATGCTTGGCAGAGAGGCTCTCTCTCTGGCAGTGTGATAGCAGAATGGGCTGAACAGAGGCTGAATGGTCTTCTGCATCCAACAGATTAGAACTCTTCAGCAGCTTGGTTGGCTACATTGTGATGATGTAATGTGCACAGGTGTCCCATAGTTACAGCAAAGAGCCATGCTGTAAATGTATGCTGAGCTGCACATGCTTGGGCTGGCAAGGAGAAGGGTTTATGACAAAAGCGACTAATAGTCTGGCTTCGGTCATAAAAAATCATTTTATTTCTGCCTTAAAGAGGTTGTAAACCTATCTTTGTAAGTTGTACCTATAGGTAAGCCTAGAATATGGCTCACCTATAGGTACTGTAAATATCTCAAACGTACGCCTTTTAGGAGATATTTACTGTTTACTGCGCCGATGATGTCATCAGCGTATGCGCTCTGAAGGAACGGCCACCCATGCCGTTTCTTCAGGAGAGTGTGCCGTGACTGGCGGCTCCCGCGCATGCACGGGAGTGACATCAGCCGGACTCTGGCCAGTCGCAGAAGGTGAAGATGGATGCGGGACAACACAGGCTTCGTTTGCAGGCAAGTGTCACATAATGTGCTAGTATGCAATGCATACTAGCACATTATGCCTTTACTTCGCAGGGAAGAAAGGAAGAAGAAAAAAAAAAAAAAACACACCAGGGTTTCTGTGATGTAAAAAAAATGAGACAAAGCTAAATCATTTCACTTTTTTCCACCTTTAGTGTGACCTATAAACTGTACAACTCAATTGAAAAACCAAACTGAAATCTTTTAGGGGGAGAAAAAAATAGGGTTGCAAAAGTGTGCACACCCTTAAAACGAATAATTTCCAAGGCATTAGATATACCATGGAACATAGTGAAGACAGTCATCAAGTGGAGAAAATATGGCAGAACAGTGACATTACCAAGAACTGGACATCCCTCCAAACTTGATGAAAAGAGGAGAAGAAAACTGGTCAGGGAGGCTGCCAAGAGGCCTACAGCAACATTAAAGGAGCTGCAGGAAGATCTGGCAAGTACTGGCTGTGTGGTACATGTGACAACAATCTCCCGTATTCTTCATATGTCTGGGCTATGGGGTAGAGTGGTAAGATGGAAGCCTTTTCTTAAGAAAAACATCCAAGCCCGGCTAAATTTAGCAAAAGCCCATCTGAAGGCTCCCAAAAGCATGCGGGAAAATGTGTTCTGGTCTGATGAAACCAAGGTTGAACTTTTTGGCCATAATTCCAAAAGATATGTTTGGTGCAAAAACAACACTGCACATCACCAAAAGAACACCATACCCACAGTGAAGCATGGTGGTGGCAGCAGCATCATGTTTTGGAGCTATTTTCTTCAGCTGGAACAGGGGCCTTAAAAAAAGTAGGAGGGAATCATGAACAGTTCCGAATACCGAAGAAAAAAATGTGGAGTGATACTGGACTTTAAATTGGTAGACGCTAGTAGACCAAAAATGAAAAGAGAGCACTCAATAGAATAAAAATCCAAAATGTATTATGACATTATAAAAACCACTTAAAATCATGTACATTTATCATCTACCCACATGGGACGATACCATATGTACACTGTATGTACTTACCTTTCTTGCATCTATTTCATGATTTTAAAGCGGAGTTCCGCCGAAAAAAAAAAGTAAAGTCAGCAGCTACAAATACTGCAGCTGCTGACTTTTAATTTATGGACACTTACCTGCCCACGGTGCCCGCGATGTCCTCACCTGAAGCCGTCCCTCGGCTCCCGGGTGGAGGCGTCGGCATCTTTGGTAAGGGAATCAGGAGCCTGGTTCTCTACTGCGCATGCTCTGGTCCCTGCTGCCTTCTGGGACCTGTGTGTCTCCCAGAAGACAGCGGGGGGGGGGGTCCAGACATGGCGTAGATTGCCGCGGATACTGCGGGAGTGGGAGAAAATACCTGGATTATACAGGTACCTGCTCCCCCCTGAAAGGTGCCAAATGTGACACCTGAGGGGGGGGGGGGAATCCGAAAAGTGGAAGTTTTTTGGGTGGAACCCCGCTTTAAGTGGTTTTTATAATGTTGCCATAATAATTGGATTTTTATTCTATTTAGTGCGCTTTTCCTTTCATTTTTGGTCTACTAGTGGCTACCAATTTAAAGTCCAGTATCACTCCAAATTTTTTCTTTGCTATTCACATTTGAATGTGGTGCCACATTCTGAGTTGTATCTCAACACATTTTCTCAGTTCCAAATACCAGTCAATTGCGGTACAATACATTCAGGGTTCTGCTAGAAAGCTGAACATGAAGAGGAACTTCATATTTCAGCATGACAACGACCCAAAGCATTCATCCAAATCAACAAAGGAATGGCTTCACCAGAAGAAGATTAAAGTTTTGGAATGGTCCAGCCAGAGCCCAGACCTGAATCTGATTGAAAATCTGTGGGGTGATCTGAGGAGGGCTGTGCACAGGAGATGCCCTTGCAATCTGACAGATTTACAGTGTTTTTGCAATGAAAAGTGGGCAAATATTGCCAAGTCAAGATGCGCCATGCTGATAGACTCATACCCAAAAAGACTGAATGCTGTTATAAAACAAAAAAGGTGTTTCAACAAAAAGTATTAGTTTAAGGGTGTGGACACTTACAACCCTATTTAAGGCCCCTTTCACACTGGGGCGGTTTGCAGGTGTTATTGCGCGAAAAATAGCGCCTGCAAACCGCCCCTAAACAGCCTCCGCTGTTTGTTCAGTGTGAAAGCCCGAGGGCTTTCACACTGAAGCGGTGCGCTGGCAGGAGAAGAAAAAATCTCCTGCGAGCCGCATCTTTGGAGCAGTGAAGGAGCGGTGTATTCACCGCTCCTAAACCGCTCCTGCCCATTGAAATCAATGGGACAGCGCGGCCATAGCCGCGCTATGCGAGGGGTTTTAACCCTTTTTCGGCCGCCAGCGGGGGGGTTAAAACCGCACCGCTAGCAGCCGAATACCGCGGTAAAACAGCGCTAAAAATAGCGCTGTTTTACCGCCGACGCCCCCTACCGCCCCAGTGTGAAAGGGCCTTAGTTTTTTTTTTTACTTCCCTCCACCTTAAACGATTTCAGTTTGTTGTTCAATTGAGTTGTACAATTTATAGGTCACATTAAAAAAGGTGGAAAAGTTCTGAAATGATTTATCTTTGTCTCATTCTTTTACATCACAGAAACCTGACATTTTAAACAGGGGTGTGTAGACTTTTTTAAAAATTATATATATTATATATTTTTTTTTTTACTTTTTACCCGGCAATCCACTTAAAAAGTTGGATTCCAAAAGACTGGTCTGTAGGTTCCCAAGATTGCTGCACAGTGTGCAATTTCAGCTCCTGAAAAATGAAGCATTACAGTAACATGGTAAATAATTCTCACCTAATGGGCATTTCCAGGGAGTAAAATGGATTCTTGAGTGCATAGTCAGAATACAATTCATAAATTTTGCGTAGTAAAGCATCTATGCCAGCCTGGCGTGGATCTGACAAAACCATAAATTTTATACCTGAAGAGAAGGAATGGACAGTAAACATGTAAATAAACAAGTAAATGTTGCAAACAAAAAGTCAGCAAATACAGCATACTGTATATGGACATTTTGTGAGTAAACTGAGCTCTAGGTATACATTAACCACTTGAGGTCCGGGCCATAGACGAATGACGGCTACAGCGCGGACCTCAATCTCCGGGAGGACGTCATATGACGTCCTCCCCTATGCACGCGCACCGCGTGCACCCTGCAGGGCGCGCGGTGTGCGCGCTGTGATCACCGAGTCACGGAGACTCGGATGATCACAGATCTGCGTAAGGGGCCGGTCCCGGCCCCTTACTATGTGATCAGCTGTCAGCCAATGACAGCTGGTCACATGATGTAAACAAAAGCTCGGTGATCGGTTTCGTTTTCTCCTCACGCTGACAGCGTGAGGAGGAAAAAAAAGCCGATCACCGGCTTATGTCAAAGGGACAGGGTCCCGAAGAGGAAGGAGGCACAGATGCCTCATCTGTGCCTCCAAGTGCCATCTGCCAGTGCCCACAAGTGCCACCTATTAAAGCCCACAAGTGCCACTTATTAAAGCCCACAAATGCCACCTATTAAAGCCCACAAGTGCCACCTATCAATGCCCACAAGTGCCACCTATTAGCGCCACCTAGCAGTGCTGCCATCAATCAGTGCCCAACACTGCCACCCATCAGTGCCCATAACCGCCACCCATCAGTGCCCATCACTGCCACCTATCGGTGCCCATCAGTGCCGCCTCATCAGCGTACATCAACGAAGGAGAAAAATTAACTGTTTGCAAAAATTGATAACAAAATATAAAAAAAATATAATTTTTAAAAAAAAATTTTGTCTTTTTCAATTTTTTTAACAAAAAATAAAAACCGTAGAGGTGATCAAATACCATCAAAAGAAAGCTCTATTTGTGGGAAAAAAATGATAAAAATTTCATTTGGGTACCGTGTTGTATGACCGCGCAATTGTCATTCAAAGTGCGACAGCGCTGAAAGCTGAAAATTGGTCTGGACAGGAGGGGGGTTTAAGTGCCCAGTAAGCAAGTGGTTAATGCACCTCTGTAATCGTTAATACATCATTAAAATGTATTTTGCGAATGCAAGCGGTGAGCCTGACCTGCTATTAGCCTGTTGTGTCCCTGTACAGCAGGGCTGGAGTGTGAAAGGAATAAACAGCACACAGATCCAGTCAGCTCATGTGCTACAAGCAGCATGCAGATACAGTGGGGGAAAAAAATTATTTGATCCCCCTGCAGGCTTTGTAAGTTTGCCCACTTTCAAAGAAATGAAGGGTCTATGATTTTTATCACAGGTGTACTTTAAATGATAGAGATAGAATATCAACCAAAAAACAGAAAAAAACACATGATACAAATGTTATGAATTGAATTGCAGTTCAGTGAGTAAAATAGAGCCTGAGGCTCTAACTGGCTTCAAAAAAGCATGGACGACAACTAGTAAAGTAGTGAGTGTACAGCTTTGTCTACCAGTGCAAATTTGCTGTCCCTTCAAAATAACTCAACACACAGCCATTAAAGTGGGGTTCCACCCAAAAAACAAAAATACCTGGAAAAATTCTAAAAAAAAAAAAAAAAAACAAAAAAACATTTGGATATTTTTTTTTTTTCACTTACCTCTAAATGCCTGTTGCTAGGTGGTCCCTCGTAGTCTGCCTGTTCCTTTGCCTGGGCTGGTGACATCACTTCCCCCTCGGCACAGGAAGGGCTCCGCTCTGCTCCCTCCCTCCTGTCAATCATCTGGGACCCATTACAGGTCCCAGGTGATTGAGCAGCCAATCACGGCGCGCGGCTCTGCTCGCGCATGCGCAGTGGGTGCCAGGCTGTGAAGCCACAGCCTGGCGCCCACAGTTGAAATGCCGGCGCCGACGAGGGGGGGGGGGGGGGGGGATAGACAAGACGAGCGGGGCTTCGATCCCCGGCATCGCTGGACCCAGGGACAGGTGAGTGTCCAATTAAAAAGTCAACAGCTGCAGTATTTGTAGCTGCTGACTTTTAATTTTTTTTTTTTTTTTTTTGACGGCCCCCCTGGGTGGAACTCCTCTTTAATGTCTAAACCACTGGCAACAAAAGTGAGTACACCCCTAAGGGAAAATGTCCAAATTGGGCCTAAAGTGTCAATATTTTGTGTGACCACCATTATTTTCCAGCACTGCCTTAACCCTCTTGGGCATGGAGTTCACCAGAGCTTCACAGGTTACCACTGGAGTCGTCATGGAGGAGTGAAAGAGGACATCACGGAGCTGGGGGATGTTAGAGACCTTGCGCTCCTCCACCTTCCATTTGAGGATGCCCCACAGATGCTCAATAGGGTTTAGGTCTGGAGACATGCTTGGCCAGTCCATCACCTTTACCCTCAGCTTCTTTAGCAAGGCAGTGGTCGTCTTGGAGGTGTTTGGGGTCGTTATGTTGGAATACTGCCCTGCAGCCCAGTCTCTAAAGGGATGGAATCATGCTCTGCTTCAGTATGTCACAGTACATGTTGGCATTCATGGTTCCCTCAATGAACTGTAGCTCCCCAGTGCCGGCAGCACTCATGCAGCCCCAGACCATGACACTCCCACTACCATGCTTGACTGTAGGCAAGACACACTTGTCTTTGTACTCCTCACCTGGTTGCCACCACACACGCTTGACACCATCTGAACCTAATAAGTTTATCTTGGTCTCGTCTGACCACAGGACATGGTTCCAGTAATCCATGTCCTTAGTCTGCTTGTCTTCAAACTGTTTACGGGCTTTCTTATGCATCATCTTTAGAAGGGACGACAGCCATGCAGACCAATTTGATGCAGTGTGCGGCGTATGGTCTGAGCACTGACAGGCGGAACACCCACCCCTTCAACCTCTGCAGCAATGCTGGCAGCACTCATACGTCTATTTCCCAAAGACAACCTCTGGATATGACACTGAGCACGTGCACTCAACTTCTTTGGTTGACCATGGCGAGGCCTGTTCTGAGTGGAACCTGTCCTGTTAAACCGTTGTATGGTCTTGGCCACCGTGCTGCAGCTCAGTTTCAGGGTCTTGGCAATCTTCTTATAGCCTAGGCCATCTTTATGTAGAGCAGCAATTCTTTTTTTCAGATCCTCTGAGAGTTCTTTGCCATGAGGTGCCATGTTGAACTTCCAGTGACCAGTATGAGAGATTGAGAGTGATAATACCAAATTTAACAAACCTGCTCCCCATTCAAACCTGAGACCTTGTGACACTAACGAGTTACGAGACACTAACGAGTTACATGACACCAGGGAGGGAAAATGTCTAATTAAGCCCAATTTGGACATTTTCACTTAGGGGTCACTTTTGTTGCCAGCAGTTTAGACATTAATGGCTGTGTGTTGAGTTATTTTGAGGGGACAGCAAATTTACACTGTTATACAAGCTGTACACTCACTACTTTACATTGTAGCAAAGTGTCATTTCTTCAGTGTTGTCACATGAAAAGATATAATAAAATATTTACAAAAATGTGAGGGGTGTACTCACTTTTGTGAGATACTGTATACTCCGATAGAATACAAGAATGTTATGATATAATGAATATTACAATTGTGCAGTCGATATATAATCACGATTGTATGCAGGCTGAAGGTTTAAAATGTACCGGTTCCTAACAGTTTCCTGGCTTCTGACAGATTTGTCAATGATTGAGTATCCACAGACATAGCTGGGAAACAAGACACAGTCACATTGCTATGCAGTGTCTAGTGGCATTAAAATCTAGGAAGAAACTGCAGCCTGGTAAAGCAGTAGTATGAGATATACTAAATGTTTCCAGCACCGATATTCCTAAATCACTTACCTGTTAAAGTTTGAAAGCAGTGCAGTTTGAATGTATCAGTTTCCAGCATTTCAATGCCAGAGCTTCCTGGCTCTGGAGAGAGTTGGGATCCAATAGCAAATAGTCTGGAAAACAAGATATAAGCTTAGATTCAGATTTGTACATGTTCAGATTGGTAAACACAAATTTCAAACCTGTAAGTGAAACTGCAACAGGGAAAGATGAAATCCTCTCCCAAAGCTGTATAAATCCAAGGACAGGATGGACAAAAATACAAAGCTTTTGCTAAAAGAGCTCTGTGTTCATTTATTCATCTGTATGCCTGGAGGTCAGCTCAATTGTTAAAGGTTATGTGGCTTCTTCAGTGTTTTACAATACCAATACGCTGCAATACTAGAAGAGTTCAATGTAGTTCTATTATGTTGTCTGGATTACCACTTGGATACATTTGCATGCTTCAGCTATTTTATAGCACCAAAGTTGTATAACGGGAGGAATACTGCCTCATGTTGGGTAGGTGCCTCCCATGGTTACACTTTAGCTGGCTATAGATTATACAATTTCCTTTAGATTTACCTTCATCTATGTAGTAGAAGGGCCTGCCTGATTGCATACACATTGAAAGTGTTTAGGTTTGACTTCATATTATATGGTTTTTGTAAATCTAAAGGAAAATTCTAGAATGTATGGCCAGCCTTACACTACAGCTGCTATCTGTGTTTTGCACGGCAATCTAACTAAACCAGCCAAAATCTTTCTGGATCAAGAACCCTCCCTCCGGACACATCATTGGGTTTCTCTACTACAGATCATTTTGAAGCCACACAAGGGCAGACGGTCTTCAATCAAATGGCTCCTCTGGATTAAAAAAACTATTTGAAATTACTTTTCCCTCTAGCAAAATGTGTGTTACTCTCCATCCCTACATCATCCTTTCTCCCCAATATTCTAAAACAAAAAAACAAAAACCAACTTGTATCAAAGCATTCAAACAGGATTAACAGGGTGAAGGTAACATAGTAAAACATGCGTGTCTCAATGCAGCAACTCACGAGTGAAACATGGATGCCAACATTAGCTTCTCATTGGATGAAAGACGCGGTCGCCCAAAGCGGATGGAAAGCGGATAGTTGGAGGGGTTTCCCAGAAATTCCAGAACTTCCTTTCCATCTGCTGTGTATCTTCCACTTACATCAATGCCATTGATAGAGAGCACAGAGTGTCCAACTATATGGGATTATAAACATAAGAGACAGAATTATTACTAAACAAATCTCATAGAGGAGACAGAAAACAAGAAATGTGATCACACACCAAGTACATTTCCTTTAGGCCCCTTTCACACTGGGGTGGTTTGTAGGCGTTATTGCGCTAAAAATACCGCCTGCAAACCGCCCCTAAACAGCCTCCGCTGTTTGTTCAGTGTGAAAGCCCGAGGGCTTTCACACTGAAGCGGTGTGCTGGCAGGACCGTAAAAAAAGTCCTGCGAGCCGCATCTTTGGAGCGGTGAAGGAGCGGTGTGTTCACCGCTCCTGCCCATTGAAATCAATGGGCTATAGCCGCGCTGTACGAGCGGGTTTAACCCTTTTTCGGCCGCCAGCGGGGGATAAAACCGCACCGCTAGCGGCCGAATACAGCCGCAAAAACGACGGTAAAACAGCGCTAAAAATAGCGCTGTTTTACTGCCGACGCCCCCACCGCCCCAGTGTGAAAGGGGCCTTAGTAAAGTGGTATAAAATAACAGCTGAGGTGTAATAAAGTGACAATAGGGTGTACATACAATCAACTCTCAAGTGTAAAAAATGATCTGCAGGGAGAAGGGGGAATATGTCTTTCCAGATAAATCTTCTCTTTTGTTGGAATTGTAATACACATAATGTCATAATCCATGACTGGGAATCCTTATAATACTATATAAAACAGAAAGCACACTAGTATGGTGTTACACCTTTATTAAAGCTCAACTCCAGGAATTGCAAAAAAAAAAAAAAAAAAAACCCTGTAAAGACAAAGACATAATGAGCTAGTATGCACCGCATACTAGCTCATTATGAAATACTTACCTTAGAATGAGGTTCCCGTATCGCAGCCCGGTCCATGCCAAGGGAGCTGACATTTTGCCCTCAGCATTTTTTCCGGGGGGTCACGGCTCTGGTCACTCACAGCGCCTGAGCCGTGAACCCAGAAAAAATGCTGAGGGCAAAATGTCAGCTCTCTCGGCATGGACCGGGCTGCGATACGGGAACCTCATTCTAAGGTAACGCATGCGCGTGGGAGTCTTCTTCCCGGGTAGGTCTGGCAGTGTCTGCTGGACATTCAGCCGGGCATTCACAGTGCATGCGCCGCTGACGTCAGCAACTGCATGCAAAGTGAATATCTCCTAAACCGTACAAGTTTAGGAGATATTTTACCTACAGGTAAGCATTATAGGCTTACCTGTAGGTAAAAATAAGGATATACAACCACTTTAAAACACACTGTGACCAGAGCAATACTGTACAGTGTTACCATTGTAACATTGTACTACTCCGGGGAAGTGAACCAGGATTTTTTGCACATTAGGATTGCTTATACCAGTGAACTTTACTGGTATAAGCAACCATTTTTACTAAATGAAACGGATTCAGTGTGTTTTGTTGTGATTAGCTGTGGCCACAGCCATTCAAATGGTACAGATGAATGGTCACAGCTAATCACATAGTACAGAAGGGCTGTGATTGGCCCTGCATGTACCATGTGATCACTGTGACCAATCACTGCTAGCAACACAATTGTACACACTAAATGCCATCCATTGTTTACAACTGTCATGTGATCTGCTGTGATCGGTCACAGCGATCACATAGTACCAGCAGCGGGCAATACACTGATCAGTCATCAGCTGAGTCCGATGGACACAGCCAGTGACAGATTGTGCCACGGAAGTGAGCGAGGCACGTTCCAGGAGTACATCATATGACATCCACCCAGAATGACAAATGTCTTGCCCAGCGGTCATTTAACAATAGGCTGAGAGAGAAGTGGTTAAACAAACATTTAACCCCTTCGCTCCCAGAGCTGTTTTTGCACAAGTTAAAAAAAAAAAAAAAAAAAGAGAAGGAGGACATGAAGATGACATAAAACCCTCAAAACATCATATATAATCTGAAAGCAGACACCCTAGAAAATAAAATGGTGGTAATTAACCACTTAAGGTCGCTGAAAAATGATCACATCTGATCAGGCCTTCGGTACATCAGGTGTATCTCATTTCTTGAGACACTAACAAGTCAGGAAAGTACAAATACCCCCCCAAATGACCCCTTTTTAGAAAGTAGACATTCCAAGGTATTAAGTAAGTAGCATGGTGAGTTTTTTTTAAGTTGCAATTTTTTCCCACAATTCTTTGCAAAATGAAGATTTTTTTATTTATTTATTTTTTTACAAAATTGTCAAATTATCAGGTTATTTCTCACACACAGCATATGCATACAACAAATTACACCCCAAAATACATTCTGCTACTCTTCCCGAGTATGGCGATACCATGTGTGAGACTTTTACACAGCCTGGCCACATACAAAGGACCAACACTGAAGTAGTACCTTCAGGTGTTCTACGAGCATAAATTGTACTCTCAATTGTAATCTCATTTCTCAACCACCTATTACACTTTGGAAGGCCCTGGAGCACCTGGACAATGGAAACGCCCACAAAATGACCCTATTTTGGAAAGCAAACACCCCACGTATAATCTGTGGGGCATAATGAGTCTTTTGAACGGTTCATTTTTTTCCAGAAGTTTTTGAAAAATGTGGAAAATAAATGAAAACGCATTTTTTTTTTTTTTTTACACAAAGTTGTCCATTTAGAAATATCTTATAACACATATTGTGTATATAGCAAAAATTACACCCCAAAACACATTCTGCTACTCATCTTGAGTATGGCGATACCACATGTGTGAGACTTACACAGCCTGGCCACATACAAAGGCCTAACATTGAAGTAGTACCTTCAGGCGTTTTAGGAGCATAAATTACACATCTCATTTCATTCCTATCACACTTTCGAAGGTCCTTGAGCACCAGGACAATGGAATTACCCACAAAATGACCCCATTTTGGAAAGCAAACATCCCAACGTATATTCTATGAGGCATGGGCTGCAGATAGGTACTTGGGTACTCTAATGGGCTGGTGACAGGTACTCGGGTACTCTGACGGGCTGGTGACAGGTACTTTGATGGGTGGTGACAGGTCCTCTTTATTGGGGGGGGCAATCAGTGTGTGTTGGTGTACACTGTAAGCGGTAACGAGATGTTACCGCAATCTCCTTCTCACACACGATCGGTGTGTGAGGAGGAGAACCCGGTTATACCTCGTTAGCGCTCTGTGTTTACATTTAGTGATCGGCTGTGAAACGATCACAGCCGATCACGTGGTAATGGCCAATGGCTGTTTACCAGCGTCAGTGGCAAGCAGTGTTCCCGGGAACACGCTGCCATCGACGTTCGCGTGCATGTGCCGTGCAAAGTGGGGAGGTACCATTGTGATCACTTGGTAAACAGCCATGCCCAATGGCTGTTCACCCCTCTCGGTGACGAGCAGTTTCTCTGACACGTCACCACCGACAGTACAGGGCTGCGCGCATGCCCTGTTTAACTGGGCGGATGTCATATGACGCCCGACCAGAACAAGAGCCGCGCCGCCTGCCCGTCATACGACGGCAAGCGGTTAATGACCAGGCCATTTTTTGCGATACGGCACGGCCGCTTTAACTGACAATTGAGCGGTTGTGCGACGCTGTACCCATACAAAATTGATGTCCTTTTTTTCCCACAAATAGAGCTTTCTTTTGGTGATATTTGAGCACCTCTGCGGTTTTTATTGTTTGCGCTATGAACACAAAAAAAAAAAAAAAAAAAAAAAGACAATTTTGAAAAATACTTTGTGCTATAATACATATCCCATTTTTTTTTTTTTTAATTATTTTTCCATCAGTTTAGGCTAATATGTATATCTACATAAAAATAAGTGTGATTGGTTTGCGCAAAAGTTATAGCGTCTACAAAATTGGGGCTACTGCATATTTATGGCATTTTTGTTTAAATTTTTTTTTACTAGTAATGGCGGAGATCAGCGATTTTTAGCAGGACTGAGACATTGCGGCAGACAGATCCGACACACTTGATACTTTTTTTGGGACCATTGCCATTTATACAGCGATCAGTGCTAAAAATAGCCACTGATTACTGTATAAAGGTCACTGGCAGGGAAGGAGTTAACACTAGGGGGCAATCAAGTGGTTAAATGTGTTCCCTTAATGTGTGTTTCTAACTGTGGGAGGATGGGACTGGATGGAGGAGAAGACCGATCGCTGTTCCTAATCAGTAGGAACAGCAGATCTGTCTCTCCTCCCCTGACAGAACGGACATCTGTCTGTTTACATTGACAGATCTCCGTTCTGTCAGGAGCAATCGTGGGGTGGCTGGCGGCCACGCGCACTGGCTCCGGCGTTGCCCCCTCTAGAGCTATTAAAGCGGCCGACGTGCCATGACGGCGATTCGCCCAGGAGAGCCAACCTGCTGCAGTACAACTGCGGCGGTTGGTCTTTAAATTCAAAATACTAACAACTTGCAAAGCCATCCACAACTCAGCCCCCAGCTACATCACTGACCTAGTCTCAAAATACCAACCTACTCGTTCTCTTCGTTCCTCCCAAGACCTCCTGCTCTCTAGCTCCCTCGTCACCTCCTCCCATGCTCGCCTCCTCTCCCGAGCCTCTCCCATCCTCTGGAACTCTCTACCCCAATCTGTCTGACCCCCTAGTCTGTTCACTTTTACACGATCCCTGAAAACCCTTCACTTCCGAGAAGCCTATCCTGCCCACACCTAACAACTGTACTTTTATTTTCACCATCAGCTCACCCCCACCTTTTGTATCACTTGACCCTCCCTCCTAGATTGTGAGCTCTAACGAGCAGGGCCCTCTGATTCCTTCTGTATTAAATTGTATTGCAACTGTTCTGTCTGCCCTCATGTTGCATAGATCTGCACAAATTGTTGGAGCTATACAAATCCAGTATAATTCCAATATTTTTATGCCACACAATATTTCGCACAAAAGGTCTAAAATACACAACTTCAATATAAAATACACTATAGTTAATTTTAGGGCATAACAAAAATGCAATAATTACCCAATGTTGATAAAATATAAAAAATAAGATTGTGCCAAGTAAATAGAGAACCAACATGTCCAACATTAAAATTGTGTGCGCCAGTGAAATGGCAACTTCAGTCCCCTATGTTTTCCATAGGCAACACTTTAAAAGCCCCTACAGGTCATCAGTTACCCCAAAGCTCTGGTGCTAGAATCATTGCTCTCACTCCAGCGTGTGCGGCGATATGTAACATGTGCAGCTCAATCGATGTTTTAGTGGGTAGGTGCCCCAGAAACATGCATATATGTTCATGCATGTGTTATATATAGCTGCACGATGAATCATTAAAAAAGCACAATCTCGATTCAACCCCCCTAACCATCTCTATGCAGAATTTTCCTGATTCATTCATGTAAGGCTTCATGTACACGGGACGTTTTAAAACCTCTCCTGAAGGATTAAACTTGACAGATAGGATTCGTTTAGCTGCACTTGCGTTTAGAAGCGTTTTTTACATTGAAAATAGTCAAAAATGTTTCTTCATTAAAAAGCGCCCTAAACGAGTTACCGCGTTTACAGGCATTTGGTGTTTCAAATGTCTCTAAACATCCGTCCTGAACGCATTTTTTTTTTTTTTTTTGCGCTAAAACTCAACTGCCTAGAAATGACCCTGTGTACATGTACTGATAAGATAACAGAGGAGAGTTCAGGGGCAGCTGAAAAAAAAAAAAAAACGCCCAACTGCTCCTAAATGTACGTTTACCAGCAGCAGTGTACATGAAGTCTACAATGAAGAGACTTCTCTGCTCACTCTTTTCGTTCTTTTTAGAGGATCAAAGGGATGAACTTCGGTCTGTAAGACCCCTTTCACACTGGGGCCGCGGTAAAGCACCGCTCATTTTAGCGGCGCTTTTTGGCCACTAGCAGGGCGCTTTTAACCCCAAAGAAGGGGCTAAAAACTCCTGTGTTGCTGCCCATTCATTGCAATAGGCAGGGCGTTTTGGGTACTTGTACTCGTGCTAATGCTCTGATGCCTAATCCGATACCTGGGCAGTCAGGGGATGATCGGTGGGGACCGTTCCAAGCATTGGTCTCCCTGTGTGGCTTTCAATAAAGCAGCTGACAACCGCTTCTCTCCTCTCCCTCCCGCGGCATTCAGCTGCCTTATTAAAATCTATACAGGGAGATCGGTGCTTGTAACTGTCCCCACCGCCACACCGATCATCCCTGACTGTCCCATGTCCTCCTCCATGCTCCTAAGGTCACCCCGCCATGTCCCCCTCCGCGTCCTCCTCTGGTCCCCCCTGTCCCAGATCTGTCAGGATGGAGAGTGGAGGAAGGACCCGGAGAATCTGTCGTTTACCAGCTCCTTCCTTTTCTGAATTGACAGAGTCAGTGATCACTGCCTCTGTCCATTCATAACTGAGCATTGAAACTATGTTTAGGATGCTTCAGTTTATGAATGGAGAGGAGCCTCTTTCTCCTGTCCATTCACCTTCAGTGCAGCTGAGGCTACAGAGAAATAGACTGGGGAATCTCTATCCTCAGTCCCTTTCCCTGTCTCAAAGGGGAGATGTCAGGGGTCTATTTAGACCCCCCAAGAGGGTTAATGGAAAAAAAAAAAAAAAAAAAGTAATACAATATTTAAAAAGTAAAATTGTAAAAAAATAAAAAAAAATAAAAAAAAAAAGAAAACACACCTGACAATGCCCACTCCCCCAGAAAAAAGGCATTGCAAAAATAAGAAAATATATAAATTGTAAAATAATAATAATAATAATAAAAAAAAAAGAATATTGTAAAAAATAAATAAAATTAAAATAAAAAAACTACTGACACAGTCCACAGCTCATCAGTGCCACCTATCAGTGCTACTGTCACATGACATTAAAAAAAAAAAAAGTATTGGTAATCGGTATCGGTGAGTACTAAAAAGTATTAGTACTTGTACTTGGTCTTAAAAAAGTGGTATCGGTGCAACCCTACTGTATATTGGAGACAGAATTGTGCAGGAGTGTAGTCCAGTGTATGTAGTAACAAGGGTGATGATCCTTCACGCCGGTGGTCCTCCATATGTGCAACATTGTACCTTCCTCTTGTTCACATCTCCAGCATAAGTTGGAACTGTAGAAGTAAACATGTAAAGCGGGGTTTGGGTTCAGGTACTGATCTTGCAACCATTTTCTTGGGATTGCTATGTTTAAAGAGCCCTTATGCAAGTATTTATGGAATCGCAGTCCTCCTCGGACAAATCGATGCCCAAATCCTTCTCCCAGGCCAAACACGCCGAATACAGGAACGAGAGCGGGATACCCCAAATAGGTACAAGTAAAGTGTGGAAATCGGATGTCGTTGAGGAGAATCCTTAGTGCAGAGGGCCATAAAAGGTGTGAGAGGCATAGCCCACATGTCGTCAGTTTTTGGAAGCTCCTGGTATATAGCTCAGAGAAACTAACTGGAGTTTGTATCCCAGGATATATTATGGTGCCAGACTCCCACAAGAATGGGAAATTTCCTTGGCATCGAGAAACCACTGCTATGGGAACCAATATGTTTGAGGCTTAGGATTTGGTATAATAACCTTCAAATTCGACAGTGCCTGAAACCACCAGGTCTTTAAGAACATTGGGCAACATAATATGGGGTCCGAAAGAAAGAAGAGGATGTTGTCTGTGAAGGCAGCTAATTTACAGGGGGAAATTTTAAGTGCTTGGGTGTAACGTTAATTTTTTACAATTTAAAATAAAAAAAAACACAGGAGAGGCGGCAGGAAGAGCAGAAGTTGGGCAGCACGGCAGGAAGAGTGGAGGATCAGTGTTGCCAACTGTCAGTATTTCTACTGGCAGCCAGTAAAAAAACAGGCAATTTTCTCCTGCCAGTAAAAAATATGGCTGTGACGCTCGGCCTGGAGCCAGCCGAGACCATACAAGTGCCTGCTACAGTGTGTTCGGGCAGCTCTGGTGGAGGCGGTGCCTGAACATGTCCTGTGATGTCATAGTGTAAGGGAGGGAAGCAGAGCGGCCAGAGCCTCCTGTGTGGGTCTGCGGGATGGGAGCAAGGCAGGCCAGGAGCGGGACCATCAGTGCTGTTTGGACTGGAGGGACCACCTGGCTTGGAGAGAGACTGTCACTGTGATTCAGGAGGGGACGTGCCATGTCAGTAATCTGTGCTGCTGCACACTGCTGTCAGTGTCACTGTGAGAGTCAATTTCAGGTGTGTTTCTAATGTATTGCCCTCCTGAGCCGTCTAAGAAATATGTTTTTTGCTCTAATATCTACATTAAATCACATTGGTAATTACATATTGTACTTGTTTGTAGCCTATATAGTGAAATTTGTACTTAAAACTGTAATTTTGTAACTTTTGGAAATGCCAGTAAACACTTGGCTGTGCCAGTAAATTTTGGGTGTTGTGTCAGTAAATTTCAATCTGTTAGGATTGGAACACTGTGGAGGATGGGTGGGAAGAGCAGAAAATGGGCGGGAAGATGAGCGCACGATGGGCGGGAAGATGAGCGCACGATGGGCGGGAAGATGAGCGCACGATGGGCGGGAAGATGAGCGCACGATGGGCGGGAAGATGAGCGCACGATGGGCGGGAAGATGAGCGCACGATGGGCGGGAAGAGCGCACGATGGGCGGGAAGAGCGCACGATGGGCGGGATGAGCGGATGATGGGCGGGAAGAGCGCACGATGGGCGGGATGAGCCGAGGATGGGCAGTGAGGCCGGACGTCCCCTCCCCCTTCAGGCTCACCTCGGATGTTGTCTCTCTGACCGAACGACACCAACACCCGATCGTCATGTACTTTGAGGACGAAGTCTAGCGGGTAGCTGAAGGTCTTCTCAGTCTCGGCTCGGGGGTTCTGGTTGTCCAGCTGGTAGATGAGTCCTCCAGCCTTGTTCACCACATACACACTGAAGATCGCCATCTTCCCGGAGGAGCCCGGTCACGTGACGCACGCTGGAGGCGTCTCCCGGAGCGGAGGATGACGGGAAATGTAGTTCTCTCCCTAGTATTGGAGGTGGGGGGAGGAGAAATCATTTATTGATATCATTGCGGGTGTCACCTTCACAGTATTATCTTCAGTGAAAGATAACGTTCATATTTTACATGACGTTTTTTTTTTAATGAAAAGTGTAGGCCGATGACCTGCTTATATCTGTGTCTATCTGTGGCTTTAACCCTTCCTGAACACATGATGGGGTACTATTCCTCCCACTGACACCAGCAATAATGCACAGCTCCTCCCACTAATATCAATTATGGGGTGCCATTCCTCCAACTGACACCAATGAGGAAGCAATATTTTAATATTTTAGCATCAATGTAGGTTGTCCAATAGAGACGATGCAAAAACTCTGCAAGAGTGCAAGGAATGAACACGCCTCCAGAGAGGTGGGAACTCCTCCTCCTCTCTGATAGGGTGCTTTCAGAATCACATTGTCAGGTTGGTTGGATGGAGGGGAATTTTGACCCAATTCCCAAGCTCAATACAGTCCTCTGTGTCTGACACACACATGTATGATGGCAGGTCCTATACCCTGGTCACCCCATCCTCTAATCCACATCCAAACAGAGTATTGGTAACTGTAAGCGCAAACACACAAGTCCATATATAACAGGAGATATAAAGGGCTGAGCAACTTAGTCCATAGGGGACAGGCTGGAAGTTCAAGGGTTCAGTGGTAACCGGTAATGTAATGGTTAAAGTAGGCTGGTATGCTAGGCGGCTGCTGTCCTCAGAGAGCTGGCTCTGTGATGGATGAGAGAGGCGTAGAGAAGGAAGCACCACCTGAGTGTAGTATTAACAAATGATGTTTAATGACACCAGGTAAAAACACACTTACAGGATAAAAACATATAAAAGGCTCATCTGTATAGGTATGTGGTCCTCGGTGTTCCCTCTGATCCCGTGGTGGTGACGCTGCAGGGATGCTGGGCTACAGAAGGTGGATTACCAGCCGGGAGCTCCTTCTGTGGCCATCAGGAAGAGACTAGGGGCCGGCGTGGAGCGCACGTGAAGCGTGCATGACGTCACAGGTCGTCCGTCTGCTTCCGGGTTCGGTATCCAGGGGAGGGATCGTCCAGGGAGGAGGGCTGGCAGAGAGGTTGAGAGAAGGCTATGCGCTCGGAGCCACTGCTCCTTCAATAGGCCTCAAGAGGAGCAGTGGCTCCGAGCACGTATCCTTCTCTCAACCTCCCTGCCAGCCCTCCTCCCTGGACGATCCCTCCCCTGGATACCGAACCCGGAAGCAAACGGACGACCTGTGACGTCATGCACGCTTCACGTGCGCTCCACGCCGGCCCCTAGTCTCTTCCTGATGGCCACAGAAGGAGCTCCCGGCTGGTAATCCACCTTCTGCAGCCCAGCATCCCTGCAGCGTCACCACCATGGGATCAGAGGGAACACCGAGGACCACATACCTATACAAATGAGCCTTTTATATGTTTTTATCCTGTAAGTGTGTTTTTACCTGGTGTCATTAAACATCATTTGTTAATACTACACTCAGGTGGCGCTTCCTTCTCTACCCCTCTCTAATCCACATCCATGTCAGCGTCTCACATGCCTGGAGCACATGCAGGGCCCTGCAGTTTGTCATAATGCTGGCCATAGATGATTTCCTTTTTTTTTATTCTTTCCTGCAGTCAATGGATTGAATAAAGAAAAAAAATCAGATTTCTCCATCCACACAAATGAGGTGGATGGAGGACTCGCCCTGCTGAGACATTTTATTCTCACAGGCAGCTTTCCAGGTTAGGGCTCTGTAGGTCTAGCCAAACACCTGAGGTCCATGGGACACGGGCCCAAGCCACCCGGTGCATGTTTCATAGAGAGCAAGTTCCTCCCGCACCACCAGGAGGGACCCTTCCCCTAACCACAGCCAGCTCCTGGACTGGTCATGTTTACACTTTACATTTTTAAGTATATCTTCATCGAATTGCTTTACTCACCTTTCCCTCAGCTGTACAT
This sequence comes from Aquarana catesbeiana, assembly GCF_042186555.1. Taxonomy (NCBI): domain Eukaryota; kingdom Metazoa; phylum Chordata; class Amphibia; order Anura; family Ranidae; genus Aquarana; species Aquarana catesbeiana. Next base: position 112,058,454 of record NC_133333.1, on the reverse strand, counting down.
CTCTGTTCTTTGTAGCACATTGCTTGGCTTGCCTTACATGCTGGGTCAATAATGAAGCATTGCAGTGGCTTCTCCCGCATGTAGATTAGGGGGCTGGATGCATGGATAGGGGTTGGCGCCCCTGCGCCCTGCATTACGGGCCGCCACTGGTTCCCATACAAGTGGCTGTAATAGTTCCAAATACCGGTAGCCCAGAGCCCAAACATCATAGCATCACTTCCCATAATTTGGCTGGAACAAATAGCAAAAGTCCCACTAACTCTACTCAGCAGGGGTTGCAATGCTATGGGGGCACACCTGCAAACTCGCTCCCAAGCCACGTTACCTGCGTTCATAGACACAGACAGCATGGCTCACCCCCATCCCCATCACAGGATTTGACTAGTAGGAGCCAAGCCTGAGAGAGCGGAAAGAAAGGATGGAGCCACTACAGAGGGACACGTGGGTCTAAACTTACTCAAAGGGGTGCATGTTGGGTTCTGGCATATCAATAGAACTTGGGTCTGTAAATTCTCTAAGGGGTATAAAGTAACACTGCTGCAAAATATTAAAGGATAGGTTCACTATAAAAAAACAAATGCACATTTTTTTGCAGGTAAAAAAATGTGAATTTATTCTTTTTTGATGCAGGAGCCTGGAAATCATTGCACCAGCAATCAGGAGATCGCTGATGCCATGCAGGTCACCTCCACACTGTCAGTGTATGAGCTTACCCATACATCCTGTACAGGTATGCCGATACTGCCTGACAGAAACACTCAATGAACTACACTACAGGTCTGTGTATGAATGACGCGGCCGTATGGGATTGCTTCTAAAAATGTGACAGCTAGTCAGGGCCACCTTTGATATTGATTGGACCCTGGGCAAACATTTTCTTGGCCCCCTCCATGCAATTTTGCTCTCCACCTACTCTAAAACATACAATAAATAGCAGCTAGACTCAAAAGCAGTTTACTGAATCAGATCAGGCGACAATTGCGATTGCTAGAGGTTATTGGACATCCTTAGCACTCAATAATTGGTTGCTAGAGGTTACTGGACGTCCTTACCACTCACTAATTGGTTGCTAGAGGTTACTTCACATTATTACTGCTCACTGATTGGTTGCTAGAGGTTAATGCATATCCTTGCCACTCAATGATTGGTTGCAAGAGGTTGGTGCACATTATTACTGCTCACTGATTGGTTGTTAAAGGTTACAGCACATCATCTCCTCACTGCCTGCACACCATGGACTGGGGAGGTGAGGGGACCCATCAATAGACAGAAAACTCCTAGGGATCCTAGGACTCCTGGGATCAGTAGCGATGCTGGGGAAGGGAGGGGTGTGATCAGTGGCAATGCTGGGGGTTGATGGGATCAGTTGCAGTGGTGGGGGATGGGATTAGTTAGGAGGCAGTACACTGTGGCAAATTCTGAATCATGTAGAGCAAAGCTGGAAATCTTTGGCAAGTAAATTGTGGGGGATTCTACAATGACCACCAATGTAATGGGGAATTTACAAAGACCACCAATGTGAGGGGGATTTACAGACCACAGATGTGAGGGGGGATGTGCTCTAACCACTATGGGGAATTTTATGCCAGCCACCAATATAAAGAGGAATTTCTACACTGACACCAATATAATAGGAGCATTTACACCAACCACCAGTGTAAGGGGGAATATACAATGACCTCCATGTAAGGGGGAATTTACACTGACAATCACCGTCGAGATTTGTACTGACCACCAATAAAAGGTTACACTCCTACACCGACCACCAATGTTAGGGGGGATTTACACTTAACACCAATGTAAAGGGGGATTTACACTGACTACCAGTGTAAGGGCAATTCTGCACTTACCACAAATGTAAAGGGAAATGTACACTGATCACCAATGTAATGAAGAATTTACACTGACAACCATTGTAATGGGAGATTTTACATCAACAACCAATAAAGGGGGATTTCTACACTGGCCAACAATGTCAGGGGGGATTTGCACTCACCACCAATGTAAAGGGGGCTTCTACATAGACCACCAATGTAAGGGAGGATTTAAAACTGACCACTCATGCAAATTTGGATTTTCTTTACCGATTACCAATATAAAGAGGAGTTTCTAGACATCCATGTAATGGGGATTTACACTGACCATTAATGTAATGGGGATTTACACTGACTACTAATATAATAGGAGCATTCACAGTAACCACCAATGTAAGGAGGGATTTACACTGGCCACCAATGTAAGGGGGACCGTCACACTGGCCACTTGTGTGAATTAAAAGATTGTACACCAAGGCCCAATGTAATGAGAAGATTTACACTGACCACCAATGTAACTGAGACATTTAGCCTGTGTTCACATTTGTGTGTGTCAGGAATGCATGCAAAATCGCTTTCCTGACACCACAAAAACATGCTACCCTTTAGCAGATACACAGCAGTGCCATTAATTGTTAATGACACCCTCACGCATCTGCTGAGATGTACGTATTCACATGCAGCAAAATTCAGGGTGCTGTAGCACAATGTTATTTTGCAAAAAGGTTCCACCTCCAATTTACTTACCTTTGCAGAACAAGCTGATGTTAGGCTTAATGACTATAGTTGTGAGCAGGACTTTCAAACATGCCCTTTACCTCCCCAGTGGGCAGCATTCAGCAGAAGTGATGGTGGATACGACCTCAGGGGGGTATGATATACATATGAATGCCGCCTCTATTCAATGTCGCCAATCCGTGGCTATTTACATATTAATACTGCCACTATTTACATATCAATGCTGGTTATTTACATGTAAACACAGGGTCTGTAGGTGAGTCACCTGTACATGGCAATAGAGCAGATCTGAGCAGCATTAGTAACAGAACTTCACACTGAGATATCGGGACACAGCACGGGACTAAAACTTCAAGGGACAAGGGATATTTAAACTGGGATAGTTGGCAAGTATGAGGCAGCTGCTTTGGGCCCCACAACAATGATGGGGCCCAGGGCTGCTCCTTTTGCCCTGCCTTAAAGACGGCCCTGCAGCTAGTACAGGGAACTTCTCCCCGTACTGCTGCCACTGGGAGGGGGCATTGATGAACGCAATTTGCACAAAATGTACCCCCGCATGCACAGATGACCCCACCCACAAGCAGCTAGGCACAGGACCTAGAAGCCAGTGGAAGTGACTGTAATAGCGCTGTCTACTGCAGTGATTTTCAGCTTTCAGGGCGATTGGTTAGGTATGGCATATGCTTACAGCTGTACCAATGTAACTACAAAAAAATATCCATACCTGGAATTTAGCTTTAACGATTTCACAAGTCCAGCAAGCTCTGGCATTTGTTTTATTGTTGAAGATTTCCCAAGTCTTAACCAGGAGCAGCAGGTTGTAGTGAAGAGTCTGGGACTTGGATCATAATCTGGACAATGTTACATTGAATTCAGAAGGTCTTTGTGAAAGTCAAAGAGTTGAGTAGAAGATTAATGTCCTTATTTTTGGAGAAGCTAAGTGCTTAGTGCTTTTTCTATTTTTGCTATTTCTCCTCCACCCTATCCAAAACAAATTAAAAGCTTTTTGTTTTTAAACATAATTATATGTGATATGTATTTCAACCAGAAAAGTGCATAAGGAAGCAAAAGGGACGTCCAGAGGTCTATCAAAATATTACAACTACCAAAAACTAGCAATACATGAATCAAACTTGGGCAGATTCAGCAGGAATTAGCCGACTTTTGATCCATGACTAGTGCATACATAAAGTGAATGGTGAAATAATTAACTAAAAAAAAGGCAAAGTCTCCTTTATCAGTCTCAGTATTCCACTCAAGGAACAAAATAATTTAGTATATCCCACACCAGTGAAGAAAACCAAGGTTAGATTGACAAAATGCTTACCAGAGTCTCATGACACCAAATAGAGAGGTTAATGAGTTAATATCCCTGGCACACTTCTAGGCACACAACTTGATAGTAGATTAGACTCAGGAATACTCAAAGATATTCTGTCACTTCCACATAGAGCGTTAGAGCATTCTAATGACCGTTTCCCAAGACACGTCTCATAGCAAACATCCATGCACTTTCACTCAAAGCCACCACTTTTTATTAAACACTAAAATTACACTCACATGAGGTTATATACAGCGCTGTGCAAACAATCCATTCCGTCAAGGGGACACTTCCAGTGTGCAATGACGTCACATGCATGGCTCCACCCTGACACATTTCATCAAATATGACATTCTCAAAGGCCCCGGAATATCTTTGAGCATTCTTAAGTCCAATCTACTATCAGGTTGTTGCATACCTCCCAACTTTTTTAGGTGGGATTCTGTGGGAACGAGGGACACCTATTAGCAAAAGTATGTAGACATAGGGCACACACCTGCTACGCCCCTTTAAAGGAGTATTATGTAAAAAAAATATTAGTTAAACCCACAAGTGATTTTTTTACCAGTACTATTCCTTTATACTGGATTTTGAAATTTACAAATGCAGCAGTCTAGAAATTGGATAAAAGTTTTAGCAGTGAGAAACACTTTTTGAAAGAATAGTGTATTATATATAATCAAAAGTATCAGTAGCACTAAGTATCACTGATCCCAGCGCTCAAACGCATAAATGGAGTAAATGCGCTATAGCAGCTATTATGTTAATAAAACAAATGATAAAAATGCAAAGATAAAAATAGAAATAATCACCCCATCATTAACAGCGCTAACAAAATAACTAGGAGTATTTAGTGCAATGCATGACATTTATAGGACAATCAAATCGTACACACAAACATCAATCAATATGTGACAAAGTCCAAAAAAGTCCTTAAGATAAATGTGGCGCTCCCTCACCTCTCAGATCCCCCCAAAAATCCATACCAGTCCCTTATCCGAGCACGCAACCTTGCAGGCCGCAGGAAAAGAAAATTTTACAAAAAAAGTGTGAAAATGGAAAAAAAAAAAACAACACACACCGTGGGAAAGTCCTTTATTAAAAAATTAAAAAATAAAACTGTCCCACGTAGTCCATTCACCTCCGCCGACAGACGGAAAAATAAAAAATAAAGCAATATGATGCGTCCTCGCAGGTGACAGCTCTTTTAAAACTGTAAGCGGGGTCACACGGTGTCGTCGTCGGGTGACCCCGCCCCCCCTGACGCACGGTGACATCCCTATGGCTTCCCCGTAGCGTCAGAGGGGGTGTGGCCACCCGGTCCGCCCCCTCTGACACTACGGGAAAGCCATAGGGATGTCCCCATGGTACGGTTCAGGAGGGGGGGCCCCACGCCATTTTTTAAAAATAAATTTTAAATTTTGGTTCGAGGTTCCCCTGTGGGGGAATCCCATGCCGTTTTTATCAATGAACTTTTATGTGTATTGCCGGACCAACAATTCATTATAGCCGTATAGAGTAGTAAATTACTTTTTTTTCCTTTAGAAATGTCATTTTGCTGTCAGACTGTTCTAAACACAGGAAACATGCGCCACTTTACAGGCATACTATAGACACCCCCAGGTACGAAATTTAAAGGAATATTACACTTTTATTGTTTCACTTTAAGCATTATTAAAATCACTGCTCCCGAAAAAATGGCAGGTTTTAAAACTTTTTTTTGCATTGATACATGTCCCCTGGGGCAGGACCCAGGTCCCCAAACCCTTTTTACAATAATAACTTGCATATTAACCTTTAAAATTAGCACTTTTGATTTCTCCCATAGACTTTTAAAGGGTATTCCGCGGCTTTCAAATTTGCCGCGAACACCCCAGATTGTTTGATATTCGGCGAACGGGCGAGCAGCCAATGTTCGAGTCGAACTCATGTTCGACCCGAACATAAAGCCCATCCCTACTCACAAGAAGTAAGAACATAATAGGTATATGGAGTCCATCTGGAGGTCCCTGGATCCGGACCCGGTCACTGTGTGTAGCTGTGTAATGGTCTGGTCGCTCAGCACGTCCTGTGGCCACCAGGAGGGAGCCGGAACCGGCGTCGGACACTCGTGGATGACGTCACGGGTCACAGGAGCACATCAGGGGAACTTCCACAAAGAAAGAGGAAAGGACTGGCAGGCTACAAGCTCGGAGCTTCAGCTCCTTCTATTGGCCTGGAGTGGGAATGTCCTAATAGTACTATTTATATGGTAGCGCTGTGGGACAACTGGCCCCAGCGCGGACAAAAGTGTGGAAAAATTATGTTTGGGGGACAAGTATAGGACTACTAGCTAATGGCAGCATAAGAATAGGACAATAAAATCATTAAATAAAACCAATGAAATGGACGGCCAGACATAACATTAAAATTAGTAAAATAAAATACAATAAAAATAAGAATAAAAGTAAAAATAAAGATTAAAATACATTCAGGTATGTTCCCAAAGCTCACCCCTGATTACAACTACCAACATATGTGGATCTTGAATGAATATATATATATATATATATATATATATATATATATATATATACATACATGTACATATGAATACGGGAGGGGGGGGCGGGGTTTATGCTCCATATGCACCATATCATGCCATACATGTACAAAAACATAGGCATGAGAGTATGGCCTCTTTCACACGAGGGATCCGTATGTCCGTTTTTCATCCTTCCGTTTTCGGATGAAAAACGGACATACATTCATCCCTATGGAGCGTCGGATGTCAGCGGTGACATGTCCGCTGACATCCGACCCCGCTCCGATCCGAAAAGTGTAACGGAGGAAAAACCTACTTTTCCATCCGTTTTCGGATCGGATCGGGTGACGACGGACACTACGGTCCGTCATCATCCGATCCCCCCATAGGGGAGAGCGGCGCTCTGACAGGTCCGTAGCTGCACAGCGTGCAGCGATGGACCTGTCATCTTCCTGCTCAGCAGGGATCGGCGGAGCGATCCCCGCTGAGCAAGCGGGTGTTCACGGGGCGGATCATCACTGATCCGCCCCGTGAGAAAGAGCCCTAAATATACATATATAAAAAAATCCATAAAAACAGACAACATTCCTCAAAAAACATGTGTCAGTATTAGATGTTAATTTATTATTGATTTTAATTTTAAGGAATCATGTTCACACCTAGCCATGTTACATAGTTACATAGTAGGTGAGGTTGAAAAAAGACACAAGTCCATCAAGGGCAACCTATGTGTGTGATTATATGTCAGTATTACATTGTATAACCCTGTATGTTGCGGTCGTTCAGGTGCTTATCTAATAGTTTCTTGAAACTATCAATGCCCCCCCGCTGAGACCACCGCCTGTGGAAGGGAATTCCACATCCTTGCCGCTCTTACAGTAAAGAACCCTCTACGTAGTTTAAAGTGGATGTAAACCCAATGTCATCCTTTCTAAACTACTGCCATAGGGGTTATCTATAAGGATATATATGCCTCCTACATGTATCTTTACCTGTCAAATGTCTCCCTTCTGTCTGTTATTAGACCCGAAAAACTGCAGCTTCTGTGGGTGGGTCTGTTGTCTGGAGCTCGGTGGGTGGAGTCGTGATGTCAGTAGACTCCCCGCCCACCTCTACACTCTCCTTGTCAATATGCATTTTCTCCTGTGTATTTCTTACACTGAACTTCTGCTATGATCGCTAACATCCAGTGAAAAGACAGGAAAGTAACCACATGACTTCAGCATGCCAAATCATGCTGAGGTGTGGAACAGCCAATCCTTGCAGAGCTGCTGAAGAAAGGAGTGGGGGAGGGAATTAAAAAATAATGCATGTCTTAGGCTAGTGCACGAGATGTAAATAACCTGTCAATCACAGCAAGGGGGTGTATTTAACAAAGTTTTTCTCAGTTTGTCAAGATTTTTCTCCCTGAACAATAAAAGGGGATTGCTCAGAGATGGATTAACTCTGTGTGGCAAGACTTGGCTCAAATGATAGGAAATCTTATACTCTACAGTATGATATCAAAAAAAAAAAAAAAATTTCGGGTTTACATCCACTTTAAGGTTAAACCTCTTTTCTAATTTTAATGAGTGACCACGAGTCTTAAACTCCCTTTTGCAAAAAAGTTCAGTGCTCGCAACCTTTCCTCATAACTAATATCCTCCAGACCCTTTATTAGCTTTGTTGCCCTTCTTTGTACTCGCTCCATTTCCAGTACATCCTTCCTGAGGACTGGTGCCCAGAACTGGACAGCATACTCCAGGTGCGGCCGGACCAGAGTCTTGTAGAGCGGGAGAATTATCACTTTATCTCTGGAGTTGATCCCCTTTTTAATGTATACCAATATTCTGTTTGCTTTGTAGCAGCAGCTTGGCATTGCATGCCATTGCTGAGCCTATCATCTACTAGGACCCCCAGGGTCCTTTTCCATCCTAGATTTCCCCAGAGGTTCTCCCCCTAGTGTATAGATTGCATTCGTATTTTTGCCACTCAAATGCATTATTTTACATTTTTCTACATTAAACCTCATTTGCCATGTAGTTCAGATCTTTTTGCAAGGTTTCCACATCCTGCGGAGAAGTTATTGCCCTGCTTAGCTTAGTATTGTCCGCAAATACAGAGATTGAACTGTTTACCCCATCCTCCAGGTCGTTTATGAACAAATTAAATAGGATTGGTCCCAGCACAGAACCCTGGGGGACCCACTACCCACCCCTGACCATTCAGAGTACTTCCCATTTATCACCACCCTCTGAACTCGCCCTTGTAGCCAGTTTTCAATCCATGTTCTCACCCTATGGTCCATGCCAACGGACCTTATTTTGTACAGTAAACGTTTATGGGGAACTGTGTCAAATGCTTTTGCAAAATCCAGATACACCACGTCTACAGGCCTTCCTTTATCTAGCTGGCAACTCACCTCCTCATAGAAGGTTAGTAGATTGGTTTGGCAAGAATGATTCTTCATGAATCCATGCTGATTACTGCTAATGATACCGTTCTCATTACTAAAATTTTGTATATAGTCCCTTATTATCCCCTCCAAGAGTTTACATACTGTTGATGTTAGGCTAACTGGTCTGTAATTCCCAGGGATGTATTTTGGGCCCTTTTTAAATATTGGGGCTACATTGACTTTTCTCCAATCAGTAGACATGTGCGCCGTCAATAAATTTGTTTTGTTTTGTTCCGTTTAGTTTTAGTCGAAATTTGTATTTCGTAGACATGTGCAGGATGAAAAAATTTGTTTAGTTTAGTTTCGTTTCGATTCGTTATTTAACTTAATTCGTTTAGTTAAATTCGTTGCATTCATTACATTCGTTTTCGGAATTCGTTTCGTTTCGTATTCGAATTCGAAAAAATTCGACCGCATTCGAAAAAATTCGACCGCATTCGAAAAAAAACTATCAAATTCGAAAAATTTCTAACACATTCGAAAAAAACTGTCAAATTCGAAAAAATTCTACCACATTCGAAAAAAACTGTCAAATTCGAAAAAATTCTACCACATTCGAAAAAAACTGTCAAATTCGAAAAAATTCTACCACATTTGAAAAAAACTGTCAAATTCAAAAAAAAGTTACTACATTTGAAAAAAATATTAAATTCGAAAAAATTCTACCACATTCGAAAAAAACTATCAAATTCAAAAAAAATGTTACTACATTTGAAAAAAATATTAAATTTGAAAAAATTCTACCACATTCGAAAAAACTGTCAAATTCGAAAAATTTCTACCACATTCGAAAAAAACTATAAAATTCGAAAAAAACAATAACTGAATTTGAAAAAGTAAACTATATATAACCATTTTGCGAAATTTGAAATTCGTATAGAATGAAATCGAATTCCAATAGAAAAGGTTAGGATAGAATAGAAAGTATAAAAGAATAGCATAGAAAAACAATAGATCAGAATAGAAAAAAATATAATATATTGTATTCTAAGCTTTTCTATTTGAATTCGAATTCATTCTGTACCAAATACCAATTTTGGAAGATGGTTAAATATATATATTATATTTTTTTTCTATTCTGTTCCATTGTTTTTCTATGCTATTCTTTTCTATTCTATTCTAAACTTTTCTATTCGAATTTGAATTAATTCTATGCGAAATTCGAATTTCAGAAGATGGCTTCTAAAATTAGAATTTCGTATAGAATGAATTCGAATTTGAATAGAAAAGATTAGAATAGAAATAGAATAGACTAGAAAAACAATAGAACAGAAGAGAATAAAATATAATATATATATTTTTTTCTATTCTGTTTCATTGTTTTTCTATGCTATTCTTTTTTATTCTATTCTAAACATTTCTATTCGAATTTGAATTCATTCTATACGAAATTCGAATTTCGGAAGATGGCTTCTGAAATTCGAATTTCGTATAGAATGAATTTGAATTTGAATAGAAAAGAATAGACTAGAAAAACAATAGAACAGAACAGAATAAAATATAATATATATATTATATCTTATTCTATTCTGTTCTATTGTTTTTCTAGTCTATTCTTTCTACTCTATTTTAATCTTTTCTATTCAAATTAATTTTATACGAAATTCGAATTTTGGAAGATGGTTTTATATATATATCTATAGATCTATATATCTATATAGATCTATAGATATATATCTATAGATCTATATAGATATATAGATCTATAGATATATATATAAAATATTTTTTCTATTCTGTTCTATTGTTTTTCTATTATTTTCTATTATATTCTGATCTTTTCTATTTGAATTCAAATTCATTCTATACAAAATTCGAATTTCAGAAAATAGTTATATAGAAATAGAATGAAATCAAATTCTAATAGAAAAGAATAGAATAGAAAAACAATAGAAAGAAATATTTTATATATATATAAAAATAAATAAAACCATCTTCCGAAATTGGAATTTGGTACAGAATGAATTAGAATAGAAAAGATTAGAATAGAATATTTTATATTTTTTTCTATTCTGTTCTATTGTTTTTCTATGCTATTCTTTTATATTATTTTCTGTTCTAGTCTAATCTTTTCTATTTGAATTCATTCTGTACCAAATTCCAATTTCGGAAGATGTGTGTGTATATATATATATATATTTTTTTTTTTCTATTCTGTTCTATTGTTTTTCTGTTCTAGTCTTTTCTATTAGAATTCGATTTCATTCTATTTCATTCTGTTTCTGTATAACCATTTTCGGAAATTCAAATTTCGTATAGAATGATTTCGCATTCAAATAGAAAAGATTAGAATAAAATAGAAAAGAATAGAAAAGAATAGAAAAACAATAGACCAGCATAGAAAAAAAATAAAAATAAAAAAAATATATATAAATATATATACCGTATTTATCGGCATATAACACGCACTTTTTCCCCTTAAAATCAGGGGAAAATCATGGGTGCGTGTTATACGCCGATCCCTTGCGATCCTGAGCTGACAGATCTTCAAAATCGCCGACCGCGATTTGAAAATGGCGCCGAAATACACAGAGCCGGTCCTCGGCTCTTCTCGGCCACTTTCGGCTTCACTCGAGTGCCGCCCGAACCTAGCCGAGTGTACTCGGCTAGGTTCGGATAGCTCCGCTCACAGTCACGCTTATCCCGGGCGGGACTACGAGTGGAGCCGAAAGTGAACAAGAGCCGCCGAGAAGAGCCGAGGACCGGCTCTGTGTATTTTGGCGCCGGCGGCACCATTTTCAAATCGCGGTCGGCGATTTTGAAGCTCAGGATCGCAGGGGATCACAGGATTTTCAAACTGCGAGCTGCAAGGCTGCACTGGGGCAAGGCTGCACTGGGGCAAGGCTGCACTGGGATAAGGCTGCAATGGACACTGGGAAGGCTGCACTGACAAGGCTGCACTGGGGCAAGGCTGCACTGGGATAAGGCTGCAATGGACACTGGGAAGGCTGCACTGACAAGGCTGCACTGGGGCAAGGCTGCAAGGCTGCACTGGGATAAGGCTGCAATGGACACTGGGAAGGCTGCACTGACAAGGCTGCACTGGGGCAAGGCTGCACTGGGATAAGGCTGCAATGGACACTGGGAAGGCTGCACTGACATGGCTGCACTGGGGCAAGTGCACTGAGAAGGCTGCAATGATGGGCATTTAAATGTAAGTTTTTTTCCCTTAAACTTCCCTCCTAAAAGTTTTTTTTTCCTTAAAATTCCCTCCTAAACTTGGGGTGCGTGTTATACGCCAGTGCGTGTTATACGCCGATAAATACGGTAATTTTTTTGTATTATTCTCTTCTATTGTTTTTTTATGCTTTTCTTTTCTATTATTTTATATTCTATAATAGTCTTTTCAATTCAAATTCATTCTATACGAAATTCGAATTTCGGAACATGGCTTCTGAAGTTTGAATTTCTTATAGAATGAATTCGAATTAGAACAGAAAATAATAGAAAAGAATAGACTAGAAAAACAATAGAACAGAATAGAAGAAAATATAATATATATATATATTATATATTATATTTTCTTCTATTCTGTTCTATTGTTTTTCTAGTCTATTCTTTTCTATTATTTTCTATTCTATTCTAATCTTTTATATTCAAATTTGATTTCGGTCTATATGAAATTCGAATTTTGGAAGATGTTTATATATATATATATATATATATATATATATATATATATATATATATATATATATATATATATATATAAAATTTTCTATTCTGTTTCATTGTTTTTCTATGCTATTCTTTTCTATTCTATTCTAAACTTTTCTATTCGAATTTGAATTCATTCTATACGAAATTCGAATTTCGGAAGATGGCTTCTGAAAGTGGAATTTCGTATAGAATGAATTCGAATTTGAATAGAAAAGATTAGAATAGAAAATAATAGACTAGACAAACAATAGAACAGAATAAAATATAATATATATAATTTTTTGTATTCTGTTCTATTGTTTTTCTAGTTTTTTCTCTTCTACTCTGTTCTAATCTTTTCTATTCAAATTCGAATTCATTTTATAAGAAATTCAAATTTCGGAAGATGGTTTTATATATATATATATATATATATATATATATATATATATATATATATATATATATATATATATATATATATATATATATATATATATATATATATTATACATATACATATATATATATATATTATACATATACACACACACACACATATATGTATATATATATATATATATATATATAAATAAATAAATATATATATATATATATATATATATATATATATATATATATATATTATACATATACACACACATATATATATATAAAACCATCTTCCGAAATTTGAATTTCTTATAATATGAATTCGAATTTGAATAGAAAAGATTAGAATAGAGTAGAAGAGAAAAGACTAGAAAAACAATAGAACAGAATAGAATAAATTATATATATTATATTTTATTCTGTTCTGTTCTATTGTTTGTCTAGTCTATTATTTTCTATTCTAATCTTTTCTATTCAAATTCGAATTCATTCTATACGAAATTCCACTTTCAGAAGCCATCTTCCGAAATTCGAATTTCGTATAGAATGAATTCAAATTCGAATAGAAAAGTTTAGAATAGAATAGAAAAGAATAGCATAGAAAAACAATGAAACAGAATAGAAAATTATATATATATATATATATACACATATATATATATATATACACATATATATATATATATACACATATATATATATATATATATATATATATATATATATATATGTATATATATATATATATATATATATATATATATATAAAACATCTTCCAAAATTCGAATTTCATATAGACCGAAATCAAATTTGAATGTAAAAGATTAGAATAGAATAGAAAATAATAGAAAAGAATAGACTAGAAAAACATTATTTTCTGTTCTAATCTTTTCTATTCAAATTCGAATTCATTCTGTACGAAATTCAAACTTCAGAAGCCATGTTCCGAAATTCGAATTTCGTATAGAATGAATTTGAATTTGAATTGAAAATACTATTATAGAATATAAAATAATAGAAAAGAAAAGCATAAAAAGACATATATATATATATATATATATATATATATATATATATATATATATATATATATATATATACATATTCTATTGCTTTATTATTTTATATTCTACCTTATTGTTTTTTTTAGAAAAACGTTTTCTATTTTTTTTTAATTTGATTATGTTTTCGAATTCGATTCGAATTCGTTCGTTTTTTTTCGGATTCGTTTAAATTCTTTACTTTTGTCATTCGGAAATTCGGATGCATCCGAATTTCCGAATAATGAAAAATTCGTCCGAATTTCGATTCGGAACGAAACGAAATGCACATGCCTAGTATTTCGTAATTCGTGTCCGAAATTCAATTTGGATTAGTACGAAATACGAATTTTTGTTAGGTTCATTAACTTTTCATAACAATTACGAAGGTTCGTTATGATGAATTTAAAAAGCAAAAAATACCTTTCTCAATATGACAGTCGTCGACTCATTATGCTCATTATGAGGGGCTCCCACCATCCCTGTGCTGTGCTGACTTCCTCCTGGGGCTGTACCCCTGCTGTGCTCATTATGAGGGGCTCCCACCATGCCTGTGCTGTGCTGACTTCCTGGGTTTGTACCCCTGCTGTGCTCATTATGAGGGGCTCCGACAATCCCTGTGCTGTGCTGACTTCCTGGGTTTGTACCTCTGCTGTGCTCATTATGAGGGCTCCCACCATCCCTGTGCTGTGCTGACTTCCTCCTGGGGCTGTACCCCTGCTGTGCTCATTGTGAGGGGTTCCCACCATCCCTGTGCTGTGCTCATTATAAGGGGCTACCACCATCCCTGTGCTGTGCTCATTATGAGGGGCTCCCACCATCTCTGTGCTGTGCTGACTTCCTCCTGGGGCTGTGCCCCTGCTGTGCTCATTATGAGGGGCTCCCACCATCCCTGTGCTGTGCTCACTTCCTCCTGGGGCTGTACCCCTGCTGTGCTCATTGTGAGGGGCTCCCACCATCCCTGTGCTGTGCTCATTATAAGGGGCTACCACCATCCCTGTGCTGTGCTGACTTCCTCCTGGGGCTGTACCCCTGCTGTGCTCATTGTGAGGGGCTCCCACCAACCCTGTGCTGTGCTGATTTCTTGGGTTTTTAACTTCATCATAACGAATAATCGTAATTATTATGACAATAATAAAACTATATTAACGAACATTCTTATTTTGTCCGATTCTGAATCTCTCATCGACTACCAGTACCACTCTCCCACTCCCATATTAAAAAAGGTAATTTTCCCAACCCCCACTCAGCAGCAGAAGAAAACCTCTGATTGGTCAACAAAACACGTTTCCGTTATACCGGAATTTGGATCCGAAATTCATCAATGAAATTTCGTATTTCGTATACAATTCGGAAGCATGGAAATTTGTATTTCGGATGCTTCTGAATGAACAAATTTTCGGAAATTCGTACGAATTTTTGATTCGTACAAAACGAAACGCATATGTCTACCAATTAGTTGGTACCATTCCTGTCAGTAGACTGTCAGTAAAAATTAGGAACAATGGTCTGGCAATTACTTGACTGAGTTCCCTAAGTACCCTCGAGTGCAAGCCATCTAGTCCCGGTGATTTATTAATGTTAAGTTTCTCAAGTCTAATTTTAATCCTGTCCTCTGTTAACCATGGAGGTCCTTCCTGTGATATGTCATGAGTAGGGATGAGCTTCGAGTTCGAGTTCAGTTCAGTTCAACGAACAGCGAACAATTTGGGGTGTTCGCGGCAAATTCGAAAGCCGCGGAACACCCTTTAAAAGTCTATGGGAGAAATCAAAAGTGCTAATTTTAAAGGCTTATATGCATAGTATTATCATAAAAAGTGTTTGGGGACCTGGGTCCTGCCCCAGGGGACATGGATCAATACAAAAAAAAGTTATAAAAATGGCCGTTTTTTTGGGAGCAGTGATTTTAATAATTCTTAAAGTGAAACAATAAAAGTGTAATATTCCTTTAAATTTCATACCTGGGGGTGTCTATAGTATGCCTGTAAAGGGGCACATGTTTCCCGTGTTTAGAACAGTCTGACAGCAAAATGACATTTCAAAAGAAAAAAAAGTAATTTAAAACTACTCGCAGCTATTAATGAATTGCCAGTCCGACAATACACATAAAAGTTAATTGATAAAAACGGCATGGGATTTCCCCACAGGGGAACCCCGAACCAAAATTTAAAAAAAAAATGGCGTGGGGGTCCCCCTCAAAATCCATACCAGACCTGAAGGGTCTGGTATGGGTTTTAAGGGGAACCCTGCGCCAAAATTTTTTAAAAAATGGCGTGGGGTCCCCCAAAAATCCATACCAGACCCTTATCCGAGCACGCAACCTGGCAGGCCGCAGGAAAAGAGGGGGAGACGAGAGAGCGCCCCCCGAACCGTACCAGGCCACATGCCCTCAACATTGGGAGGGTGCTTTGGGGTTCCCCCCAAAGCACCTTGTCCCCATGTTGATGGGGACAAGGGCCTCATCCCCACAACCCTTGCACGGTGGTTGTGGGGATCTGTGGAAGCCCCCTTTAACAAGGGGACCCCCAGATCCCGGCCCCCCTGTGTGAAATGGTAACCCCTACCATTTCACAAAAAAGTGTAAAATTGTTAAAAATGAAAAGAGACAGTTTTTGACAATTCCTTTATTTAAAGTCTTCTTCTTTTCATTTTCTTTCTTCTATCTTCTTTCTTCTATCTTCCTTCGGTTTCTTCCTCCATCTTCTTCTTCCTCTGATCCTCTGCTTTTTGCTCCGGTGTTCTCCTCCGGCATCTTTCTCCGCGGCGTCTTCTTCCCTTCTTCGTTCTCGGGCCGCTCCGCATCCACAGGCTCCCGCTGTGTGACGCTTCTCGTCTTCTGACACTTCTTAAATAACGGAGTGACCCCGCCCCCCTCTGACGCACGGGGACTTGACGGAACTTCCCTATGGGTTTCCCTGTGACGTCAGAGGGGGCGGGTCACCCTTATCCCTAGTCATGAGGATAAACACTGCAGTTTTGGTTACTGAAGCCCCCTGATTCCCTCGTGAAGATTGAGGAGAAAAATAAATTCAATACCTTCGCCATCTCCCCATCCTTTGTAACCAGATGTCCTTCCTCATTCTTTATGGGGCCAATATGGTCTGTCCTCCCTTTTCTACCGTTTACATACTTAAAGAATTTCTTGGGATTTTTTTTGCTCTCCTCTGCTATGTGTCTTTCATGTTCTATCTTAGCCGTCCTTATTGCACCCTTACATTTCTTGTTGAATTCTTTATAAAGTCTGAATGCTGATGATGATCCCTCAACCTTGTATTTTTTGAAGGCCTTCTCCTTTAGTTTTATATGCATTTTTACATTGGAGTTAAGCCATCCAGGACTTTTGTTTACTCTTTTAAATTTATTACCCAATGGGATGCATTGGCTAATGCCCTTATTTAATATGCTCTTAAAGCAAACCTATCTCTCCTCCTTGTTCTTTGTTCCTAAGATTTTATTTATGCCTTCTAGCAAGGTTCGTAGTTTAGG
Organism: Aquarana catesbeiana; assembly: GCF_042186555.1. Taxonomy (NCBI): domain Eukaryota; kingdom Metazoa; phylum Chordata; class Amphibia; order Anura; family Ranidae; genus Aquarana; species Aquarana catesbeiana. The sequence continues at coordinate 112,041,061 of NC_133333.1, read as the reverse complement.
GAAGTTGTCTATTTTGAAATTCAGTGTCTTTGTATTCCACTTATGTTTCCTATTTGTGTGATTTATACTGAAGCCAATTGACCTGTGATCGCTGTTCCCTAAATTGCCCCATATTTCCACATTAGTGATCAGGTCTGTATTGTTGGTAATCAGGAGATCCAATAACGCTTTATTTCTAGTTGGTGCGTCTACCATCTGACCCATAAAATTGTCCTGCAAGTCATTTAGGAACTGACGAGCCTTAGATGAATGCGCGGTTCCCTCAGCCCAGTCTATGTCTGGATAATTAAAATCCCCCATTATGATGACACTTCCCATCCTTGCTGCTAATCCAAACTGTGATAGGAGATCTGTCTCCCCTTCCCCCCCCCCAGGTTAGGGGGCCTATAGCATACTCCCACTATTATTTTCCCCATAGCTTCATCCCTTTGGAGCTCTACCCATAAGGATTCCACCTCCTCCCTAGCTCCCTTAGTGATGTCATCTCTCACTTGTTCATTACTACATTCACTTGTACATTATTCTTGATATATAGGCATACCCCTCCCCCTTTTTTATCCTTTCTATCCTTGCGATAAAGGGTATACCCTTGAATGTTTGCCAGCCAATCATGAGAGCTGTTGAACCAGGTCACTGAAATTCCCTCAAAATCCAAATCCTCCTCGTACAACAGTATCTCTAGTTCACCCATCTTGTCTGCCAGGCTCCTGGCATTGGTGAACATGCCACGTAGTTTAGGCCAGTCGCATATTGTCCTCTTATTGTGTGTCCTGAGATTGCAACTAGGACTTGCTACTATACTTACCTTGGGTTTATGTGCTTTGGTCAACCTACCACTAATGCCCCCAATACTACACTCTGAAATATGTTCAGCACTGACTATCTCTACCTCTGGACCCTCCCCCATCACCTAGTTTAAAAACTCCTCTAACTTTTTGGCCATCTTCATTCCCAGCTGATCTGCACCCTCCTCATTTAGGTGCAGTCCGTCCCTTCTATAGTACTGGTTATCGACAGAGAAGTCGGCCCAGTCCTCCAGGAACCCAAACCCCTCCTTACTACACAGGCTCTTCAGCCACTTGTTTACTTCCCTAATCTCCCTCTTCCTTTCCGGGGTGGCTTGCTGAATCTGTAGTATTCCTGAGAATATTACCTTGGAGGTCCTTTTCTTCAATTTAGCTCCTAAGTCCCAAAAATCGTTCTTTAGGACACTCCATCTGCCTCTGACTTTGTCATTGGTGCCAACGTGCACCATGACAGCTGGGTCTTCCCCAGCCCCTCCCAGTAATCTGTCCACCAGATCCGTGATGTGCCGAACTCGAGCACCCGGTAGACAACATACTGTTCGGTGCTTCAGGTCTTTGTTACAGATTGGCCTCTCTGTCCTTCTAAGAATTGAGTCCCCTACCACCAGAATCTGTCTTTCCTTTCCCTTCGCTTCCCCCCCACTCTCACTGGAGGAGTTCTTCCCCTGGCAGCGAGTCACATAAGCGAATCGCGGGTGCGCACAAATGTGCAAGCCCATGCATGCGCAAGCATGAAAGTACACCCAACACATGGGCACAAACAGGTGTAAAGGGGACAGAGGCTTATAAAATACGACTATAATTATTAACTAAAAGCCTTATGGGCCTTAATACTATTGTACTTACTATGGCTGTCAGTCATAGCTGTAAAATGGATTAGGTGGGTCTGCTATAAAAAAGAAAAGGGGAGGGGGGTTTGGGGGAGATATAAACATTTAGATGTTAGTCAAGTCAGTATATTAACAGGGTTTGAATATATACATAGATAAGCAATTGAAGAGGGGGAGAGAGGATATATTCATTCGGGGGACTGTGTGAGGAAAAAGGAAGGGGTTTACAAAACTGTGTGTAACTCAATATCCTCGTTTAACCCTCCTGGTGTTAGAGTACCCAAGGCAGGGGCGTAACTACCACCATAGCGACCCATGCCGGCGCTATGGGGCCCGCAGCCGAGTGGGGCCCAGTGAGGATAAGAGCACCACCGGCACAGTCTCCCAGCCAGGGGAAGAGAGAGGAGAGGAAGAGGCAAGCTGTCCGTATCAGCAGAGAGCTGAATTGCCAGATGTAATAGCTTTCATTAGAACTTCCAGTGTTCCCGGGGCCACCTTTTGGCCTGGTGCCTTTGATAGACAGAACGCTGATCCAATGCAGGACATGTGACGTCATCAAAGGGGTCGGGCCAAGAGGTGGGGCTATGTGACGATGAGCCCCGGGAAGACAGGAAAAAGCTATTACAGCGGGCAATCCCGCTCTCTGCTGATCCGGGTGGCTTGCCTCTTCCTCTGCATAGGTGGGGCTGTATGGGGCACAGGCAGACCAGGCTGTATTGGGCACAGGTCACGCTGTATGGGGCACAGGTCAGCTGTATTGGGCACAGGTCACGCTGCATTGGGCACAGGTCACGCTGCAATGGGCACAGGTCACGCTGTATATGGCACAGGTCACGCTGCATTGGGCACAGGTCACGCTGCATTGACACTAGGGCAGCTGTGGGGGGGGCTCTTTGCAGGGGGGCCCCATACAACATTTTGCTATGGGGCCCTGCTATTTCTAGTTACGCCCCTGACCCAAGGAATAGATCCAGAATGTTTCCTGCTGGCACAAACGTTTATATCGTTCAGCCGCAGGGAATGTTGCCGGAATGGACTCAGCGATCCACACCCTGAGACCAACTGTGGATTGGTTGTGGTGTGTTAGGAAATGTTTTGGGACGCTATGGTGATCACGGCCTTTTTCAATAAAGCGCCTGTGTTCACCAAAGCGTGCCCTTTCCGAAATAATCCACACAGAAATGACATATTCTGTGGAACAGTTATAGAATTCTTTCTTCCCTTTTACTGTAAATGATTTCTGGCTGTGATGAATGAACTGACAGGTCGAGCAAAGGGTTTTTTTGCATTGGTACGTCCCTTTTAGTGGGATCAAAACCAGTGGTGCTGAGGTAGTATGCGCAGACTTAATGTTGCTGGGAGCAATTTTACTTTTTATGTTTCTAGATTTTTTTGTATGCTATTTTAGGTCTGGTGTTGACTGGGGTCTTTGAATGGAGATCTTCCAGTAGTATAGACCAATGTACGGCAAGAATTTTTTCTATTTTTTTGTATTTAGTGTGAAATTGTGTAATGAATCTTGTGGGCTGTTTTTGAGCAGGTGGTAAGCTTGTGTGAGGGCCTGTGGATAGGCTACGATACTTCTCAAAGGCCTCGTCTACAAGTGTGGTAGGATAGCCTTTATCCAGGAATTTCTGTGAGAGAATCTTACCATGGATATCATAGTCGGAGTCCCTAGTGCAATTTCTGCGAAGCCGACAAAATTGGTTACGTGGGGAATTGCTGATATTGCTGACCCATCTTGGATGATGGCAACTATCATAGTGTATGAAAGAGTTCCCTGTGGTTGGTTTGATTAAGTTCTTTGCATATATAGTTCCATTCTCATAGCATAGTTCCAAGTCCAGGAAAGCTAGAGTATTGGGATCAGCAACATGGGTAAAGGATAGGCCCAAGGTATTCAGATTGCAATATTGTACAAAAGCATTGACATCTTCAAAGGAGCCGTCCCATATGATCACTATATCGTCAATGTATCGACCATAGTAGATCACATGGGCGGCAAAGGGATGGTTGGCAGTAAGATACATGTGCTCCCAGTACCCCATGGTCAGATTAACGTAGCTGGGGGCAAAGTTTGCCCCCATAGCTGTGCCATTGATCTGCAGAAAATGGGTTCCATTGGATACAAAATAATTATGCTTGAGGCAAAACTGTAGAGCCTTAAGAATAAAGTGGGCTTGCCATGGGTTGGTTTGGGTGTCACTGGCCAAAAAAAACGGCCAGTATGCCTACATCATGGGGTATCGAAGTATACAGAGATGGCACATCTAAAGATAGCCACCAGTAGCTCTGTTCCCATGTATAGGGTTTGAGCATACCTAGTAGATGGGGTCCATCACGTACCCTGTTTCCCCGAAAAAAAGACCTAGTGTGATTGTCGGTGATGGCTGCAATATAAGCCCTACCCACCAAATAAGCCCTAACCTGTTTCCCCGAAAATAAGCCCTACCCTGAAAACAAGACCTATAAGGACTTTAACTAGGGCTTATTTGGGGGGTAAGACTTATATTGCAGCCATCACCGACAATCACGCTAGGTCTTATTTTCGGGGAAACAGGGTATATACGAGGGAGGATGCTGTGCAAGGGGCTGAAGGGATTCGTCAATGTAAACAGAAAAAACGCTGGTGACGCTATCCATGGCCGCTACAATTGGGCGGCCTGGAGGATGACTGAGGTCCTTATGTATTTTGGGCAAGTGGTAGAAATATGGGACTTTATAGAAGTTTTTCTTGAGAAAGGAAGCTTCTGTTTTAGAAATTATCTCTTCTTCAAGAGTTTTATTGATAAGTGTGGTTGCCTCTAGGGAGAACTGGGAAGTGGGATCACTAGGGAGAGTTCGATGTGTACCTGTGTCTGATAGCCTACATGTTTCCTGGATATAGTCAGCCCTATCTTGAATTACTATGGTGCCACCTTTGTCCGCTGGCTTAATAACAATAGACTCATTCTGAGTCAACTGCTCAAGAGCCTTGTGTTCCAATGGTTTGAGGTTGGATTTGGGGTAGGTGTGTAGGAGATCGGTTTTACACATTTGGATTAGGTCAGAATATACAACCTGATAAAAGGCCTGAAGATAAGGGCCTTTATTGTGTGTGGGATTAAAAGTTGATTTCTGCCGTAATCTAGTATGTCTGACAGGGGGTGAGGTGGGGCAATGTTGGGTAAGCCAATCTAAATCTGCATAGCAACTCTCAGTATATAACTCCTCCAATTGGACAAGTATGGGTAAATCTGTGTCATCTAGTGTGACAGCTTCTATGAGCGAATGTGCTCCACCACTAGCCTCTGGAGTAAGTGTATTTTTGGAAGATTGGATGTTAAAGTACCTCTGGACTGTGAGGTCTCTGATAAATTTGTTCAGATCTTTGAACAGGGTAAAGGGGTTTGGTTGCATAGTGGGAACAAAAGTAAGTCCTCTGCTGAGAAGGAAAATATCATATGGAATCAGTGAGGTACGGGAGAGGTTATAAATCTTTATACTTATTTTTCCGGTTCTTCCTTCCTCTGCCCCCCTCCGACCCCTCCTCCGTGTTTTCTTTTTGTGAGGTTCGGTGGGGGGCTTACTACTAAAAAATCATCATCTAAATTCAGAGCTAGGTTATTACTCGTAGTAGGGATGTTGTTGGGTGATTTCAATGTGCATAACTGAGTAAGGGATAACAGTTGTGAGTCGTTGGTGCTGGTGGTTTCAGGTGGGTCACCTAATCCATGTGGTGAGTCATTCGATAAATCCTGTCCTAGGACGGGAATGGATACTTCAGTGAGCGTATGAATACTGGGTGGTTCATGAGTGGGAATGTGACCATTGGGATACTTTTTGAGTCTATTCCTACAACGTCTGGGTTTAGGGGAAGGTGGTTTTGGCATACAGGAAGGCTGGGGTGTATGTCATGTCGGATGTGATGACCAAGGCATGTGATGGGATGGATACGGTGATACAGGTCTGGTGGGAAAATCTGATCTTGCATGAGATCTGAAGTTGTTCCCATGTGGGTCGCAGGACATTAATGGAATGGGACCTGAATAATTATCTTGGTGTGAATGTCTGGTTTGTTTCCAGCTGAAACCTTTATTGGAGTGGATGGATGGGTATCATTACCCAGCAAAGAGATAGAAAATACTAGAGTAGACTAGACTAGGCTAGACTAGAATGCAGTGGATATATATATATGTAGGAGACTGTATATATATTTTATGCACTGCAGCTCACTGAATCACCTGCCTGCCTGAAAGTATATTTGAAAACGTACACCAGGAATGGCCTGCAGTCAGATATAGGCTTTGCTAGACTAGAATGCAGTAGATATATGTGTAGGATACTGTATATATATTTTATGCACTGCAGATCACTGAATCACCTGCCTGCCTGCCTGCCTGCCTGCCTGAAAGTATATCTGAAAACGTACACCAGGAATGGCCTGCAGTCAGATATAGGCTTGGCTAGACTGGAATGCAGTGGATATATATATATTTAAGAGACTGTATATATATTTAATGCACTGCAGATGTCACGTACCTGGTAGGTTTTGAGCCCGAAGTGCAGAGAAGGACCTCCCTTACAGCTCCTACTCCTGTTCCTCTGGAATGGAGACAAAAGGCCAGGAGTGAGGAGTGGCATGGGTGCCTGGCAGGATCGACAGTCACCGGAAGTTCAGGAGTGGTGGCACCCTCTGGATCCAGAAGCTGAAGAGGAAGCTGGAATGCAGAGAGGACCCAGGGCCACAGCAGGTAAGGAAGCAGGTAAGTAAGCAGGTAAGTAAGCAGGAATGGAACCAGGAACAAAGCAGCAGGTAGTAGCCTGGAACGCTGGACTGGAACCAGGAACAAAGCAGCAGGTAGTAGCCTGGAACGCTGGACTGGAACCAGGAACAAAGCAGCAGGTAGTAGCCTGGAATGCTGGACTGGAACCAGGAACAAAGCAGCAGGTAGTAGCCTGGAACGCTGGACTGGAACCTGGAACAAGGCAGCAGGTAGTAGACTGGAACGCTGGACTGGAACCAGGAACAAGGCAGCAGGTAGTAGACTGGAACGCTGGACTGGAACCAGGAACAAGGCAGCAGGTAGTAGACTGGAACGCTGGACTGGAACCAGGAACAAGCAGCAGGTAGCAGACTGGATACAGGTATCAGACTGAGGGATGGTCAAACAAGCCGGAGGTCGGTATCGGTCGATCAGCAGAGGTACCAGGGACAACACAGAGGGATGGTCAGGCAAGCCAAGAGGGTCTGGTGCAGGCGGATAGCAGGATGGTCTAACAGGAAGCCGGGTCAGATAGCAGAGTACACAGGTCAGATCAGGTTAAGGCACACGGAACGCTGTAGAGCAGACAGCGGGGATAGAGTGTGACAGGCCGGTTTAAATAGCCCGCCTGGCACTAGCGGGAGTGCCGCGCGCGTGCCCCTGCGTGACAGCACCCGTGAACGCGCGCGCATGCGCAGTGGAACCCGCAGTGTCCCCCTGCGTCTGGATCGCTGATTACTGGCAGGATCTTCATGACATTGCCCCCCCCAAGGGGCAGCCTCCGGATGCCCCTTTGAAGGAATTTCTCCGGATGGGCTCTTTTAAAAGATTGCAAAAGATTTTCAGCATGAATATTATCCTCGGGCTCCCAAGAATTTTCTTCTGGGCCGAACCCCCTCCATTTTATCAGAAATTGATTTTGGTTGCCTCTTCTCCTATGGTCCATGATAGCCTCCACCTCGAATTCTTCCTCCCCATCTACCAAAATTGGATCAGGAGGATCCGTACTTCGGCCTGGAAATGGGTTAGAAACAGAGGGTCTGAGTAGAGACACATGAAATACTGGTTGCACTTTTAATGAATCCTGGAGTTCAAGTTCGTATGCCACCTCATTAATTCTTCGCTTGACAGGAAATGGTCCAAGAAACTTGGGACCCAATTTCTTTGATGGGCAAGCCATCCTGAGATTTACTGTAGACAACCATACCTGGTCCCCGGGTGTAAGTAACAGCTCACCTCGTCTCTTCTTATCAAAAGTTGCTTTATTATACTCCTGGGTCCTGGTCATGGTCTCCTGCAAAACTTGATTGTTGGAAGTGAAGAAGTCCAACCTCTCCTGAACTGCGGGTACTGTGCACTCTGGAAGAGAATTAGGCAGAAATGAAGGGTGGAAACCATAATTTGCAAAAAATGGGGTTTGTTTGATAGCGGAATGAATAGAGTTGTTGTAGGCGAACTCAGCCAATGGAAGAACAGAAATCCAATCATCTTGGGCAAATGAAGAGAAACAGCGTAAATATTGTTCAAGAGTCTTGTTTTCTCTGTTTGCCCATTAGTCTGGGGATGATAAGCAGATGAAAATGAGAGTTCAATCTTCAATGTTTTGCACAGAGACCTCCAGAATCGGGAGGTAAACTGTACCCCCCGATCTGAAACGATATTAACTGGTACCCCATGGAGCCTGATGACTTCTCTAATGAATGCCTGTGCCGTTTCTGTAGCTGAGGGGGTGCCCTTCATTGGGACAAAGTGGGCCATCTTCGACAACCGGTCTACTATGACAAAAATTGAGGTGAAGCCCCCAGCCGGAGGTAATTCCACAATAAAATCTATAGAAAGCATCTTCCAAGGCCTATCTGGGACAGGTAATGGCTTTAGCAAACCCCATGCCTTGGTCCTGTGCCCCTTGTTCCTGATACAGGTGGTACAGGATTCAACAAATCTCCTACAATCCTCACGTAACTGAGGCCACCAAAAGGTACGCTGTACCAGATCAGTAGTCTTAGCCACTCCAAAATGCCCAGCCAATGCATGGTCATGACAGAGTTCTAGTACTGAAACTCGTAGTTCTTCAGGTATAAAGATCCTATTCTCGTGCCACAATAACCCATCCTTAACTTGGAGTTCTGACCTAATGGCAGATCCCAACTCTGCGGAAGTCTGCTTAATCTGGGAAAGCAGGTCTCCCTGAAGCAAAAGAAAATTCCCCGGGGACAGAATGGTGTCCGGAGGGGAAACCTCTTGGGGCTTGTGAAACATCCTGGATAGGGCATCAGGCTTGGTATTCTTGGAACCAGGGCGATAAGTGACATGAAAGGAGAACCTGGAGAAAAAGAGGGCCCACCTGGCTTGGCGTGGCTTCAACCTTTTTGCAGACCTCAAATACTCCAGGTTCTTATGATCTGTAAAAATTAAGACTGGATGAGCGGCACCCTCTAGCAGATAGCGCCACTCCTCCAACGCTGATTTGATAGCCAATAACTCTCTGTCACCTACATCATAATTTCTCTCTGCCGTGGACAATTTACAAGAGAAGAAGGCCACAGGATATAACAGGGCCTTAGTTCCCTGTCTTTGGGACAACACTGCCCCTACTGCAATTTCGGATGCGTCCACCTCTAGTACAAATGGCAGAGAGGAATCTGGATGTTTTAGCACGGAAGCAGAACTAAAAAGGCCCTTGAGAGTCTCGAAAGCCTTTTGAGCCTCAGCAGACCAGTGGAAACGTGTACCCTGTTTAGTTAGCTGTGTGATGATGGCTGAAAACCCCTTAATAAATTTACGGTAAAAATTAGCGAATCCAACGAAACGCTGGATCCCCTTCTTATCTGTCGGGACTGGCCAGTCTAACACTGCAGTGACCTTTTGAGGGTCCATCTTAATGCCCTTGCTGGAAATGATTGAATAACACAGGGGTTGGTGCTGGGTTGGTCTAAAAGTAGGTGGACCCACATCCCAAGGTAAAACTTGCTTTGTGGAAAATTGATCCTCTATGGGGACTTTTAGAGGGAACACCTACTTATGGGTCATAAGAAATATGGAGAGTAGTAGGGGTTGTATGAAAAAATATTTAATGAACGTATAAATCTTATAGTACATCTATGGTACAGGGGGTAAATGTGCAGCAAACGTGATACATACAGAAATCAGCAATACAAAACATGTATGGATTAATTCACAATCCTAGAACTCCAATACATATACAATACATATGCGGGGAGTACCCGACGCGTTTCGAGCATATGCTCTTCCTCAGGGGTATCAGATTGGAATCAGCAAACAGACAGATGTGTCTATAAATCAAAAACAATAATAGTAGTAATAAGCCAGTTATAGGGGAAATGTAATTGTTCTACATATATCATAAAAAGTAAAAGATACAAATATACAATATCTGTAAGGAGACACAAATGAATACTGACCATGTAGTAATGCTAAGGAGGCATGTATCTAATGCTGCATCCATAAAAAAAGGGAAGAAGGGGGGGGGGGACGTGACACCATCGGACGTAGGTCCTGCTCCTGGTCCGCAAGACCGCGAGGCCTGTATACCCACCCGAGGCACGTAAGCCCGGGAGCGCAATCCCCAACAAAGGGCGTCCCAAACACCACCAAGGTAGAAAAGTCCTGGAAGGCTCCAGTCTGTGAGGAGCAAAAACATGAAAGAGGGGTGGGATAAATGAAGAGGCAAACCATCCTTTGCCTCTTCATTTATCCCACCCCTCTTTCATGTTTTTGCTCCTCACAGACTGGAGCCTTCCAGGACTTTTCTACCTTGGTGGTGTTTGGGACGCCCTTTGTTGGGGATTGCGCTCCCGGGCTTACGTGCCTCGGGTGGGTATACAGGCCTCGCGGTCTTGCGGACCAGGAGCAGGACCTACGTCCGATGGTGTCACGTCCCCCCCCCCTTCTTCCCTTTTTTATGGATGCAGCATTAGATACATGCCTCCTTAGCATTACTACATGGTCAGTATTCATTTGTGTCTCCTTACAGATATTGTATATTTGTATCTTTTACTTTTTATGATATATGTAGAACAATTACATTTCCCCTATAACTGGCTTATTACTACTATTATTGTTTTTGATTTATAGACACATCTGTCTGTTTGCTGATTCCAATCTGATACCCCTGAGGAAGAGCATATGCTCGAAACGCGTCGGGTACTCCCCGCATATGTATTGTATATGTATTGGAGTTCTAGGATTGTGAATTAATCCATACATGTTTTGTATTGCTGATTTCTGTATGTATCACGTTTGCTGCACATTTACCCCCTGTACCATAGATGTACTATAAGATTTATACGTTCATTAAATATTTTTTCATACAACCCCTACTACTCTCCATATTTCTTATGACCCATAAGTAGGTGTTCCCTCTAAAAGTCCCCATAGAGGATCAATTTTCCACATTGCTGGAAATGATTAACCCCAAAAATGGAATACTTTCCTGTTCAAATTCACATTTCTCAGCTTTTGCATATAGACCGTGTTGTCGAAGCCGGCCCAACACACTTCTGACGTGCCTGCGATGAGATTCAAGGGAACAAGAAAAAATTAGTATGTCGTCTAAATAGACGATAACAAACAGATCTAGAAAGTCTCGTAAAACATCATTGATGAAGTACTGGAATGTAGCAGGGGCATTGCACAGACCGAACGGCATCACAAGGTATTCAAAATGTCCATAACGGGTACGAAAGGCGGTCTTCCATTCATCTCCGTCCCTAATACGAACCAAATTGTAGGCTCCGCGGAGGTCAAGCTTAGTGAATATAGTAGCTGTCCCAAGTCTTTGGAACAACTCTGGTACCAGGGGAAGAGGGTAACGGTTCTTTACAGTGATTTTGTTCAGCTCGCGGTAATCTACACATGGTCTGAGGGTCTTGTCTTTCTTTTGTACGAAGAAGATACCTGCACCTGCTGGAGACATGGATGGACGAATGAAGCCTTTCTTTAGATTCTCATCGATATATTCTTTTAAAGCCCCTTGTTCCACTTCCGTCAAAGGAAATATTCTTCCAAAAGGTATCTCAGCACCGGGAGTAATTCGATAGGATAGTCATAGGCCCGGTGAGGGAGTAAGACCTCTGCCCCCTGCTTGTTGAATACATCTAAGAAATCATGATATGCAGAAGGGATGGAAAGGTGTAGACTAGGATCTGTGTTCAAACAGAGCAGGGTAGGGTTCTCCTGAGTGTTCTGAAGTCTACAAGACTGTTGGCAATATGGGGAAGAAAAGGTAACTTCACCTGTGATCCAATTAATGTCAGGATTGTGGGCCTGTTACCATGGCATGCCGAGGATTATGGGGAACAGAGGTGAAGCGATGATATCTAGGCGTAACAGTTCTTGATGAGAATTGGAGATGGAGACGGGTATTGGAACAGTCTCTTGGGTAACAGGCCCAGATTTAATGGCTGTTCCATCAGCTAGATGGATGGAAAGTCCATGGGCTTTCCGGTGTCCGGTGTCCGGTGTTGGGTAGCAGAAAGAGAATCCATGAAACAACTGCAAGCTCCAGAGTCAATAATGGCGGTTATTTGCAGAGTCTCTCCTGGAAGCTGCAACAGGAGAGAGAGAGCAAGGTGAGTAGTGTTCTTAACCAGAGGTGCAACATAGTCAGTGGACAGGGATAGGCACTTACAGAGTTTAAGGGGACAGTTCTTGACATAGTGCCCAGGTTCCCCACAATACAGGCACAGATTATTCACTCGACGACGTTGTCGTTCTTCCTGGGTAAGAGAAGGCAGCAGAACCCCTAATTGCATTGGCTCAGGTGGGTTAAACGTAGAGATTGGTGGTGCTGGTGACGTATGATGGGGAACTTTAGGGGTAACCCAAGTTGGGCGAGAAGTTCCCATAGCTCTCTCAGTCCTACGTTCTCTTAGACGTCGACCGATCTGGATGGTTAGATCGATCAATGCATTCAAAGTCTGTGGGGTACCCACCCTGGCCAATTCATCCTTCAGAGAGTCAGAAAGTCCCATTCGAAACTGATAGCGGAGAGCCGCATCATTCCAATTTGTGTCCGCACTCCATTTTCTGAATTCCGCCACATAGTCCTCTGCAGCCCTGCGACCCTGCTGAAGGGTGTGCAAAGCCACTTCTGCAGTCACGGACAGCTAGGGGTCATCATACAGCAGACCTAGTGCATCAAAGAAGGTGGAGAGATTAGTCAGGGATACGTCCTTTTGCTCCAAGAGGTGGTGGGCCCAGGTTTGGGGGTCACCAGAAAGCAGAGAGATTATGTAGCCCACCTTAGTAGCCTCCAGGGAAAAGGTACGTGGCTGAAGAGAAAAGAACAATTCACAGGAGTTGCGGAAAGCCCTGAATTTGAGGCGATTTCCGGAGAAACGTTCAGGCGTCGGGACCTTGGGTTCTGGAGGGAGCATCACCACTGTTGAGGAAGGCCCAACTGAAGGAGCAGGAGCGGAAGGAACTCCCTGAGCCCCAATGGGATTAGACAAGGTTAACACTCGTTCCTCCAGCCTGGTGTATCCTTGCTGTAGATTCTTGACTGCTTCAGTCAATCCCGCCAGGTGTGCACAAAGTTCCTCCATGGGAGACGTTCCCTGCTCAGACTCAGACATGGCTGTCTGCTACTGTCACGTACCTGGTAGGTTTTGAGCCCGAAGTGCAGAGAAGGACCTCCCTTACAGCTCCCACTCCTGTTCCTCTGGAATGGAGACAGAAGGCCAGGAGTGAGGAGTGGTATGGGTGCCTGGCAGGATCGACAGTCACCGGAAGTTCAGGAGTGGTGGCACCCTCTGGATCCAGAAGCTGAAGAGGAAGCTGGAATGCAGAGAGGACCCGGAGCCACAGCAGGTAAGGAAGCAGGTAAGTAAGCAGGTAAGTAAGCAGGACTGGAACCAGGAACAAAGCAGCAGGTAGTAGCCTGGAACGCTGGACTGGAACCAGGAACAAAGCAGCAGGTAGTAGCCTGGAACACTGGAATGGAACCAGGAACAAAGCAGCAGGTAGTAGCCTGGAACGCTGGACTGGAACCAGGAACAAAGCAGCAGGTAGTAGCCTGGAACGCTGGACTGGAACCTGGAACAAGGCAGCAGGTAGTAGACTGGAACGCTGGACTGGAACCAGGAACAAGGCAGCAGGTAGTAGACTGGAACGCTGGACTGGAACCAGGAACAGGGCAGCAGGTAGTAGCCTGGAATGCTGGGCTGGAACCAGGAACAAGGCAGCAGGTAGTAGACTGGAACGCTGGACTGGAACCAGGAACAAGGCAGCAGGTAGTAGACTGGAACGCTGGACTGGAACCAGGAACAAGGCAGCAGGTAGCAGACTGGATACAGGTATCAGACTGAGGGATGGTCAAACAAGCCGGAGGTCGGTATCGGTCGATCAGCAGAGGTACTAGGGACAACACAGAGGGATGGTCAGGCAAGCCAAGAGGGTCTGGTGTAGGCGGATAGCAGGATGGTCTAACAGGAAGCCGGGTCAGATAGCAGAGTACACAGGTCAGATCAGGTTAACCCCTTCCCGCCGACCGAACACATATATGCGGCCTCGGCTTTCCGGGGTTATACCGGGATGATGCCCGCAGCTGCAGGCATCATCCCGGTACCGTTGTTTTCAGCGGGCGATCGGCTACCCGAGTATAACAACCGATGCGGCTAAAAGCCGCTCGGCTGTTATACCGGAGGAGCGGGAGGGGACATCCCCCCCCTCCCGCCGCCTCCCGCCGCTGTTACCGGGCCTCCCGTGCGATCGGGAGGCCCGGTGTCCGTTCCGCTGCCTTCGGCGGCTGGGGGCGGACTGGAACGAAGCTGCGAGCGGCTTCGTTCCAGCCTTCTTCTTGTAAATGCGGAAGCGACATCATGACGTCACTTCCCGTTTACTCGGCTGCCAATGGCGCCGAATTTAAAAAAGTACACAGTATTCAGAATCGCCGTTTTCGGCAATCTGAATACTTTGAAGTGTAAAGGAGGGATGGGGGGTCTTTTAGACCCCCCATCCCTCCATAAAGAGTACCTGTCACCACATATTACTGTCACAAGGGATGTTTACATTGCTTGTGACAGCAATAAAAGTAAAAAAAAAAAAAAAAAATTTTAAACACAATTTATAAAGTACAAAAATAAATAAAATAAATAAAAAAAATAAAAAATTTTTTTTTTAAAGTGCCCCTGTCCCCGCGAGCTCGCGCAGCGAAGAAAACACATACGGAAGTCGCGCCCGCATATGTAAACGGTGTTCAAACCACACATGTGAGGTATCGCCGCGATCGTCAGAGCGAGAGCAATAATTCTAGCCCTAGACCTCCTCTGTAGCTCAAACCTGGTAACCGTAAAATTTTTTTAAAGCGTCGCCTATGGAAATTCAAAGGTACCGTAGTTCGTCGCCATTCCACGAGTGCGTGCAATTATAAAGGGTGACATGTTTGGTATCTATTTACTCGGCGTAACATCATCTTTCACATTATACAAAAAAATTGGGGTAACTTTACTGTTTGGATTTTTTAAAATTCATGAAAGTGTCACTTTTCCAAAAATTTGCGTTTAAAACACCGCTGCACAAATACCGTGTGATAAAAAATATTGCAACAATCGTCATTTTATTCTCTAGATTCTCTGCTAAAAAAATATATATAATGTTTGGGGGTTCTAAGTAATTTTCTAGCAAAAAATACGGATTTTAACTTGTAAACACCAAATTTCAAAAATAGGCTTAGTCATGAAAGGGTTAAGGCACATGGAACACTGTAGAGCAGACAGCGGGGATAGAGTGTGACAGGCCGGTTTAAATAGCCCGCCTGGCACTAGCGGGAGTGCGTGCGCGCGTGCCCGTGCGTGACAGCACCCGTGAACACGCGCGCATGCGCAGTGGAACCCGCGGCCGTGTCCCCCTGCGTCTGGATCGCTGATTACTGGCAGGATCTTCATGACAGCAGATCACTGATTCACCTGCCTGCCTGCCTGAAAGGGTTTTTGAAAACGTACACCAGGAATGACCTGCAGTCAGATATAGGCTTGGCTAGACTAGAATGCAGTGGATATATATGTAGGAGACTGTATATATATTTTATGCACTGCAGATCACTGAATCACCTGCCTGCCTGCCTAAAAGTGTATTTGAAAATGTACACCAAGAATGGCCTGCAGTCAGATATAGGCTTGGCTAGACTAGAATGCAGTGGATATATATGTAGGAGACTGTATATATATTTTATGCACTGCAGCTCACTTAATCACCTGCCTGCCTGAAAGTATATTTGAAAACGTACACCAGGACTGGTCTGCAGTCAGATATAGGCTTCGCTAGACTAGAATGGAGTGGATATATATATGTAGGAGACTGTATATATATTTTTTGCACTGCAGCTCACTGAATCACCTGCCTGCCTGAAAGTATGTTTGAAAACGTACACCAGGAATGGCCTGCAGTCAGATATAGGCTTGGCTAGACTGGAATGCAGTGGATATATATTTGTAGGAGACTGTATATATTTTTTGTGCACTGCAGCTCACTGAATCATCTGCCTGTATATTAGAAAAAGCCTGCAGTCAGATCTAGCTACACTGGATACGGTGGATATATATATATATATATATATATATATATATATATATATATATATATACGAGACTGTATATATATATATATTAAATGCACTGCAGCTAGCTGAATCACCTGCCTGCCTGAAACTGAAGTATATTAGAAACAGTACACCAGGAACGGACTGCAGTCAGATCTAGCTAAACTGGATATATATATATATATATATATATATATATATATATATATATATACACACACACATAAGACTCACTGTATATATATATATATATATATTAAATACACTGCAGCTGAATCGCCTGCCTGCTCAATCTAAATGAAATGCCACTCTCTCTCGGTCAGCGCCAGCAACACACTACACAGGTCCGACGTGCAGGCGGCCAGCCTTATATAGTGTGGGGCATGGACTTAACCCCCTGAGCCATAATTGCCCAAAGGCATCTCTTGGCTTATGGTGCTGTGATTGGCCAAAGCATGCGAGTCATACTGCATGCTTGGCCAATCATCAGACAGCAATGCACTGCGATGTTGCAGTGCATTATGGGGCGTGACGTGCAGTCAAATTTGGCGCAAATGCCCCATAATGTTCGTATTTCGACAAACACTCGAACAGCCAATGTTCGAGTCGAACTCATGTTCGACCCGAACATAAAGCTCATCCCTACTCTGCAGAATGGGGATGTTCAGCACTTTAATAGATCCTCTTCTTCTTTTATGCTCTAGCGCGCACCATCAGACAGGACCACTAGTTCTAAGCTTATGAACACTGAAAATGATTCCCTCTCCATCTTCTTTGCCCTCTTTGTCCATCCCACCCCACAGCACTTTACTAGTCCACTTTCTTCTATGCTCGAGCGTGCACCATCAAATGGGACCACTAGTTCTCAACTTAAAGCTTCTGACTTTGGTGGCTCAGCCGACACATTCAGCTGGCTGATGCTGTGCACATTTATAATGATGAGCTGCTATCCATCCTCTGTAGAATGGGGGGTGCTTAGCATTATAAAAGGGCCATTTTTCTTTTATGCTCGAGTTTGCACCATCAAATGGCACCACTAGTTCTCAGCTTAAAGTCTCTGAATTTGGTGGCTCAGCCAACATGTTCAGCTGGTTGAGGCTGTGCACAATTATAATGATGTGCTGCTGTCCATCCTCCACAAAATGGGGGTGCTCAGCACTGTAATAGATCTTTTTCATCTTTTATGCTCGAGGGTGCACCATCAAACGGGACCAGTAGTTCTCAGCTTAAAGCCTCTGACTTTGGTGGCTTAGCTGACACATTCAGCAGGCTGATGTTGCTACAAGGCTAGATTCATGACCCAGCTCTAAGTCCTCCTCCTTTCTCAGCCCGGACTTGGGACCGGCCATGGTGGAGTTACCAAAAACACTGTACACTGAAAATGATTTCCTCTCCATCTTCTTTGCTCTCTTTGTCCATCCCACCCTACAGCATTTTACTAGTCCATTTTCTTCTATGCTCAAGCGTGAACCATCAAATGGGACCATCAGTTCTCAGCTTAAAGCTTCTGACTTTGGTGGCTCAGCCGACACGTTCAGCTGGCTGATGCTGGGCACATTTATAATGATGTGCTGCTATCCATCCTCCGCAGAATGGGGGTGCTCAGCACTTTAATAGATCCTCTTCATCTTTTATTCTTGAGCGCGCACCATCAGACGGAACCACTAGTACTCAGATTAAAGCCTCTGACTTTGTTGGCTCAGCTGACACATTCAGCAGGCTATTGTTGTGCACAATTTTAAATGATGTGCTGCTATCCATCCTCCACAAAATGGAGGTGATCAGCACTTTAATAGATCCTATTCTTTTATGCTCGAGTGTGCACCATCAAACGGGACCACTAGTTCTCAGCTTAAAGCCTCTGACTTTGGTGGCTCAGCCAACACGTTCAGCTGATTGGTGCTATGCACAATTATAATGATGTGCTGCTATCCATCCTGCGCAGAATGGGGGTACTCAGCACATTAATAAATCCTTTTCTTCTTTTATGCTTGAGCGTGCACCATCAGATGGGACCACTAGTTCTCAGCCTAAAGCCTCTGATTTTGGTGGCTCAGCCAACACATTCAGCAGGCTGATGTTGCTACAAGGCTAGATTCATGACCCAGCTCTAAGTCTTCCCCCTTTCTCAGCCCGGACTTGAAACAGGCCATTGTGGAGTTACCAAAAACACTGTACACAGAAAATAATTCCCTCTCCATCTTCTTTGCCCTCTTTGTCCATCCCACCCTGCAGCACTTTACTAGTCCATTTTCTTCTCTGCTCGAGCGTGCACCATCAAATGGGACCATTAGATCTCAATTTAAAGCTTCTGACTTTAGTGGCTCAGCCAACACGTTCAGCTGACTGATGCTGTGCACATTTATAATGATGAGCTACTATCCCACCTCCGCAGAATGGGGGTGCTTAGCATTTAAATAGGCCATTTTTCTTTAATGCTCGAGCGTGCACCATCAAATAGGACCACTAGTTCTCAGCTTAAAGTCTCTGTATTTGGTGGCTCAGCCAACACGTTCAGCTGGTTGATGCTGTGCACAATTATAATTATGTACTGCTATCCATCCTCTGCAGAATGGGTGTGCTTAGCACTTTAATAGATCCTTTTCTTCTTTTATGCTCGAGCGTGCACCATCAGACGGGACCACTAGTTCTCAGCTTAAAGCCTCTGATTTTGGTGGCTCAGCCAACACATTCAGCAGGCTGATGTTGCTACAAGGCTAGATTCATGACCCAGCTCTAAGTCCTCCTCCTTTCTCAGCCCGGACTTGGGACTGGCCATGGTGGAGTTACCAAAAACACTGTACACTGAAAATGATTCCCTCTCCATTTTCTTTGCCCTCTTTGTCCATTCCACCCCGCAGCACATTACTAGTCTATTTTCTTCTGTGCTCAAGCGTGAACCGTCAAATGGGACCAATAGTTCTCAGCTTAAAGCTTCTGACTTTTGTGGCTCAGCCAACATGTTCAGCTGGCTGATGCTGTGCACATTTATAATGATGTGCTGCTATCCATCCTGCGCAGAATGGGGGTGCTCAGCACTTTAATAGATCCTCTTCTTCTTTTATGCTCGAGCGCACACCATCAGATGGGACCACTAGTTCTCAGCTTAAAGCCTCTGACTTTGGTGGCTCAGCTGACACATTCAGCAGGCTGATGTGCACAATTTTAATGATGTGCTGCTATCCATCCTCCTCAGAATGGGGGTGCTCAGCACTTTAATAGATCCTTTTCTTCTTTTATGCTCGAGTGTACACCATCAAATAGGACCACTAGTTCTCAGCTTAAAGCCTCTGACTTTGGTGCTTCAGCTGACACATTCAGCAAGCTGATGTTGTGCACAATTTTAATGATGTGCTGCTGTCCATCCTCCACAAAATGGGGGTGATCAGCACTTTAATAGATCCTTTTCTTCTTTTTTGCTCTAGCGTGCACCATCAAAGGGGGCCACTAGTTCTCAGCTTAAAGCCTCTGACTTTGGGGCTCAGCCAAATCGTTCAGCTGGCTGATGGTATGCACAATTATAATGCTGTGCTGCTATCCATCCTCCGCAGAATGGGGATGCTCAGCACTTTAATAGATCCTTTTCTTCTTTTAAGCCTCTGACTTTGGTGGCTCAGTCGACACATTCAGCAGGCTGATGTTGCTACAAGGCTAGATTTATGACCCAGCTGTAAGCCCTCCTCCTTTCTCAGCTCGGGCTTGGGACCGGCCACGGTGGAGTTACCAAAAACACTGTACACTGAAAATGATTCCCTCTCCATCTTCTTTGCCCTCTTTGTCCATCGCACCCCGCAGCACTTTACTAGTCCATTTTCTTCTATGCTCAAGCGTGAACCATCAAACGGGACCACTAGTTCTCAGCTTAAAGCCTCTGACTTTGGTGGCTCAGCCAACTCGTTCAGCTGGTTGATGCTGTGCACGATTAAAATGATGTGCTACTATCCATCCTCTGCAGAATGTGGGTGCTCAGCACTTTAATAGATCCTTTTCTTCTTTTATGCTCAAGCGTGCACCATCAGACGGGACCACTATTTCTCAGCTTAAAGCCTCTGACTTTGGTGGCTCCGCCAACACGTTCAGCTGGTTGATGCTGTGCCCAATTATAATTATGTAATGCTAAAAACAGGGGGAGAAGGGACTTATGGACTTTTTAGGCACCACAAAATAGTAGATAAAAATTCCTTATTTTATTTGATATCAAAAAACACACATAACAAAACAAAAATAGTATAGTTTAAAACACAACATGTGTCTGTACTTGAATCATTGCTATACAACACCGTCTACAGTATGAAATTCTTCGGGCATTTAGGAGGAATAGCTTCCCATGTAGATCAGTCCGAAGAAGTGGCTGTATAGCAGTTCCATAGTCAGTTCATATGTTGAGATTGATCGATGCTCGACATGTTTCGCGTATGGACTACGCTTCCTCAAGAGCAATAGTAGTATATGATGTAGCTATCAAGGTATATAACATTGCAGTTAATTATCAGTACATATACACATAGATAGAAAGCAGGCGTCTACAGGGGCGCCACATATCTAGTACCAAAAAGAACAATTGTGTGCTTGCTCATAACGGAGTGGTGGTGGGCGCCAACGTCCAAGCGATACTAAAGGACTGCTATGGGGGCG
This sequence comes from Aquarana catesbeiana, assembly GCF_042186555.1. Lineage (NCBI taxonomy): Eukaryota > Metazoa > Chordata > Amphibia > Anura > Ranidae > Aquarana > Aquarana catesbeiana. Next base: position 112,020,486 of record NC_133333.1, on the reverse strand, counting down.
TGCACAACATAATTATAGGTGGTATAAACAATGTGTTCAAGTTTGTAACCCCGGTCAGGTATTTAAGGAAGGGAAAAAGACGAAGGGGGGGGGGAGGGGGGGGGAAGAAAAGAGGGAAGAAAGAAAAAAAGGAAAGAGGGTGGGGGGAAAAAGAAAGGTGGGGGGAAAGGGGATAAGAGGGGAAGAAAAAGGGGGGGGGAAACGGGGGAAGGGGAAGAAGGGGAGGGAGGGTGGGGGGGAAGGGAGGGGTGGGGGAAGGGGGAGAAGGGAGGGGGGGGAAAGAAGGGGGGGAAAAGGAAGGAAAGTAGGAGGAGGGGGTAGTAGGGGGGGGGAAGGGGGGGAAGGGAAATGGGAGGCGGGGGAAGGGAAAAAGAGAAAAGAGGAGGAAGAGAGTGGGGGGGTATAGCATTGGTAGCCCCCTAGTGGCACAGACAAGTAATAAAGGTAAATTATGAAAAAGATACTTACATTTAAAACCAATATGAAATATTAAAGGGGGGTATTAGTCGGCTAGCAAGAAAAAAACAAGTGACTTGACCATATAGTAGAGCTTTACGTATCCGAGTCAGTATGTTTGCTATTTTCTTATATATGTATATGGGCCTGTTCCTGAAGTAGAGAAGGTAATGCATTTTTTTAAAAAAAAAGAAAAAAGAAAAGAAAGATTTTTTTTTTTTTATATATATGTATCAGACATAAGTATTTATATATCTATATATGTGCTAAAAGTAACCTATTTCCTTGCTGTGGTCTGAGACACTCACCACTATTAGTCTTACAAATCGAGAATTGTAGTCTATGTGCCTCTGAGTTTCACCATGGAGTACAAGCAGGCATAGAACGCAGTATCACTGTTGTAATACCCAGTGTGAGCTTAGGTATAAATCCTAGAGTATGAATGGAGCCAGGAGCACAAGGAAGAAAAAGAAACAGAGAGGGAAAAGAGAGGGGGAGAGTGGAACCTCGGTTAATAATATAAAGCCACCATCCAGCAGTATATGCCATAATCCAATTGATGCCGTGGTCAAACAGAATACCTGAATATGGAGAAGGGGGAGCCTGTAGCATGTATAGTCCTCCTGATCCTGGAGCGGAACGCACACTGAGTCAGGACGCTGTCCTATTTGTGTGCCCGTCCCATCCGTCGACGTCCAATCGGCAACCGCCGACGTGACGTCATCCGGACCGGCCAAGGGCTCTCCGTGCGCATGCGCCCCCACCAGCCGGAAGGGCCGTCAATCCGAACGGCGCCTCCAGCAAGAGGGCGGCGCACGCCCACCGCGAGCTGCATCCGCCGGCTAGAATAGCCAGCCGATGCGCGCGCCGCATCGGAGGGGACCAATGCGGCGCTGGGCGGCCGCATAGCAATCAAGAATGCACCACCAGGTGGCGCCAACGCACACCGTCATCCGTAGAGCTAAGCACACAAAGAAAAATTATACACATGTACCTTAAAAAAGGGAGGGTTATTCAAAACATATGTTAAGTTACAATGGAGCAATACAGAAATTTCTATTATTGCATATAAATACCTCCATATTTATATTTGATATATCTGCTCTATACAGAACTGTATATGGACCTTCACACTGACCTCTATGTCTCTGAGATGGATTTTGGGCCCGTATAGGTCTGTTCAGATTAGCCAGAGGGGGCATACGCTTCCAAAAAGCAACCCAATGGAAGTTACAAAAAGGGTTTATAAGACTGTGATTCATTAATGCCAGGGGCCCGAGTCGCATTTAAACGCTCTATCCACAAGGTTTCCTGCCTTAGAATTTGTTTGTCCCAGTCGCCACCACGAGGGCTTTTGGGAATAACCGCAAGGGCAAAAAAAAAGAGACCACCGAGGTGTCAAATTTATGGTAGAGGTCCAAGTGTCTACTAACAGATGTGATCATTTTTCCTCCTCCAGAGTAATACACATGATCTTTGATACGTGAACGGAAATGTCGGATAGTTTTTCCGACGTAGAAGGCTTGGCACTCACATGTCATGAGATAAACTAGGCCCTGAGTTTCGCAATTGGCATGAAAATGAGGAGTAAATGTTTCTCCATTGGGAAGTTGGAATCGGGTCCCTGTACGGATCCAGGGGCAGAATGAACATCTACCACATCTGGTCATTCCCATCGGGTGGGATTGTGTTGTAGAGTCATTACTGAAATGGCTGGATGTGAGTTTGTCCCTAAGGGATCTGCTTCTTCGAAAAGTAATGGTGGGAGTGGGGGTTGTGTATTTGGCCAGGATCGGGTCTTCGCGTAATAGCGACCAGTGTTTAAATAAGATATTCCGTATTTCAACATGTTGTTGGGAGTATTTTGTGATGTATCTAACCATCGTGTTTACTTTTGGAGCTTTTTGTTGATACAGTAAAGTGTTACGAGATTGACGCAATACCCTGTTGTATGCACGACGGAGTAATGATTTGCTGTATCCCCTTGCTTTTAGACGCTCACGGAGTGCTTTAGCTTGTAGTTTAAAGTCCTCTGTAAAGGTGCAATTTCTCCGGAGTCTGAGGTACTGGGCATATGGTATGCTGCGTATCAGAGTATATGGGTGGGCGCTTTCCGCATGTAGCAGAGTATTCCCTGCTGTCTCTTTGCGGAACAAAGAGGTGGCCAGTTTACCATCATTATCTTTACAGATTGTAAGGTCAAGGAAGGTAATGGTTGAATGGTCACTGCATACTGTAAATTTCAAATTGAACGAGTTGCAGTTAAGTTTATTGACCAAAGTGTTCAAATTTTCCATAGACCCTGACCAAACGATAAAGATGTCGTCAATAAAGCGCATCCAACACATCACCTGACTAGTCAAGTGTGATATGCTGTCATCTGAGAAAATTGAACGTTCCCAACCCCCCAGGTACAGGTTGGCATAAGTGGGTGCACAACAAGTGCCCATAGCCACACCCTGTACCTGGAGGAAGTGGGATCCGTCAAACGTAAAACAATTATGCGTCAAAATAAAATGTAACAACTTCAAGATGAATTCGCAATACTCCCAACGGTGATGCGTTTGCTCACGAAGGAAGGTACGTGCTATCCCGACGCCCTGCTCGTGAGGGATGCTCGAGTAAAGAGCCTCGACATCTAGGGTCACGAGCAGGGCATCAGGAGGCACGACCATCCCCTCAATTTGTTTTAATAGGTCCATTGTGTCTCTGATATATGAGGGTAGGGCCAGTACATGTGGTAAAAGAATTGAGTCCACTAATCGGCTGGCATTTTCTGTTAGAGACCCTATACCTGACACTATTGGTCTACCCGGAGGTGTAGTCTGATTTTTGTGTACTTTGGGGAGTGCATAGAATGTGGCCATCCTAGGATGGCGCACATTCAAGAAATTATAGAGGTCCTGATCAATGAGGCCCTCCTGATGGGCAGAGCCGATGACGTCAAGAAATTCTGCTTTATATTGATCGATTTCTCTCGACTCAATTTGTTTGTACCAGGTCTTGTTACATAAAATGTTCATGGCCATCTGTTTGTAATCGGCTTTGGTCATGAGAACAATGTTACCGCCTTTGTCGGCGGGTTTTATCACCAAATCAGGGTGATTTTGTAATTGCTTAATTGCTAATGTTTGAGCTTTAGTTAAATTTTTGTGTTTAGATGTTACAATCATATTCTTGACGTCATTGACCGTGCCCATCAGGAAGGCCCAGATACTAGGATTGGTCATCAGGTCAGGGAAACGTTGAGATTTAGCCCTGAATCGATTGACTAGAGGGATTTCTGTGAATGTAGAGTTGGAAGTCACAGAGGTCTCTTCATGGTTTGTTGGGTCACTCTCGTCTAGCAGTAGCATCAAATCTCGGAGGGCTCTAAAGTCCTCCATCGTAAAGTGTTTGACTTGTTCCGAAATCTGTTTGTCCTGTATGGATCGCACCCGATCTTTATCGAATAAGAATTTGTATGTAAGATTCCGAGAGAATAAGTATAGATCCTTAATGGTTTCGTATTTGTCTATTTCAGCAGATGGACAGAAGCTTAAACCAAGCTGGAGAACTTCTACTTGCTGAGTGTTCAAAGAGTAGGGGGTTAGATTACAGATATTCAAGTTGGTATTTACGTGAGTGGCAGTTTGTGCTCTGACACCTGAAAATTTTGTGAAGGATTCCTCATTTGTGAAATGTGTGGATCTAGTGTGCTCTGTCTGAGTTGTGTATTTGGTGTATTATTACCAAGAGTGTTTGAAGGTGTGGGTAGTATATTTTCCACAGTAGTGGTCCCCTGTGTAGGGGGTCTGCCCATATCACTGATTATGGAAGATGAAGTCGCAGTTACCGACAAGTTATGTGATTGTGGTTGTGAGTTTAGAAGCTGGATCGCCTGTAGGGCCGTAGCTCCCAGGTATTTGCCAGATGGGTGTGTATTCGTGTCAGTGTTCAGAGAGGTGTCTAATGAGGGTTTTTTGTGAGCAGAAGAGTTATCAAACGGAGGACGTCTTTTGAAATAAGGAGTGAAAGACCCACCACCAAGATCCCGCTTACGTGCTCCTAGATGTGAGTGATGAGTCGTGGGGTTGGTTTTCTTGGAAGGAGGCTGTGAAGAAAAGAGAGAGGAATCAGATTCAGTATCATCATCTGTTGTATATAATGTATTATCTTGATGTTTCACAGTACGGTTTCTGGTTCTAGACCCTCTTTTTTGAGCAGATGACTGCCAGTGATATGCGAAACCATCCATGAAGGCTAATCTATCTTTAGAAAGTTTGTTTTGTTTTTTATAAATGATATCTTTAGTGATTTTGGTGACAAAATCTTTAATATCCTGCCAGCGTTTGATGTATGACGCATGTGTTTTTATGCTTTCATTGGAGGATTGTAATGTTACAATTTCTTGGTCAAGTGTGACCAATTCAGATTGATAATGAGAGATGAGTATTTTCATTAAATTAATACTGCATGTAGTGAGTATTCCTTCCCATGCTACCCTAAACTCAGGAGTTGTGGTCTGAAATGAGGGATATACTTGTACTCTTAGTCCCAATGGACTGATGTTTTCCCTG